>NC_134313.1:161997804-162127804 GCF_964195595.1 Calonectris borealis | reverse complement strand
AAAGGCCACAATTTTGGCTAAAAAGGCTTGTTGGAATTTTTTAATCTAGTGATTTTTCAAACTTTTGTTTTCTGGATTTCAGGTCATTCAAACTGTGTCTTTTAATGCTCCTTGTCTGAGCTGAGTAATCAGGGGCTTGCAGCATTGTCAAATTCTTAAGACCAAAAAAACCCTCTAAGGACCATTCTTAGCATCTTCAACTGAAATGCTGCAGTCCAGCATCTGCAAACATCTGCACGTGAGCAAGGAGAGGCATTTAAGCACTTACCGAAAGTAAGAAAAACAATATGAGGGGAGGGGACCTGCCCTTCTTACCTCTAGGGTAAAAATTTACCCTGCCCTGGGTGAATTCTTACCTGAACCCCAAACTGGCAGGTTGATTCAGAGTTTGAATTGATTATCCAACTTAAAAGCGTTCGTCATGGTGATGTCTTTTCTTCCTCAGAAGCACACGTATTTCTGTTGCTAATTGTAGCCCCAATTATTCTCTCTCATCCCATGGGGGAATAAACCAGCAGAGCAGTTGACCTACTAGTACATACACCCGGGAGGACCTTTCCCGCACAGGGTCCCCTCTAGTTTGGGATTTGGAGGGGACACTCAGGTCCCTGCAGACGTTAACTGCTCCCCAGGGTCTGTTCTTGCAGCGCTCCAGTCAAGGGAGTTACATTGTGTACGTCAGTAGGTGCAGGATTCGTCCCACGTGAAGGACAACTGTCACTTTATTAAATAGTGATATCAATGATATCACGGGCAATAGCTGTGCCTCAGTTCACGGCTCTGCATTCAGAAATCGGAGGATCTTCTGATCGAAATGACCACTTTTTATAACCTCACCCCATACGGTTTTGCATGTGGTAATACATCCCAGTGAGACTATTAGACAAATAGGGTCTTAAATTCTTATCTCAGATCTTGCTCAAACATGAGATTTTTGTAATCATAAATGCTAAAAATACTGCTTACATTTAAGAATGCTAACTGCAAGCGGGATTCAGGCTTGCCTGAAATTGCTGCAGTCCAGGAAAGTCATAGTTAATACATAACTCTCTTGACAAACAGCTCAGATGACAACATACCTATAATTATAGTTATATCTGATCATGTCGCCTGGGGAAAAAGGAAGGTGATACTGCAAACACGGAGGGGCCGTATCCTAATCTCTATCTCCCAACCAGTGCTCCAGACTCCCTTGGACCGCTCTGGGAATTACTGCCGACCGATGCCGGCTAGCCGGTCCCAGGAAGGAATCTGCTAGAGATGCTGTGCCCTCACCTGCGCATCCCTAATTTCGTGAGCTGTGCGGTACCCACTTGACACGGTGCTGGCAAATTAGAGCAGCCTAAAAATGCAGGCAGGTAATAGAAGCAGGGTAGGCTTGAGCTTGCGTCTTCTATCCCTGGGAGGTTTGCAGGGCTGGCAGATGGGAAGCCAAGTACTTACGCCATCGTCATTACTACCATGGTGTCGCTTATATGCCAGCTCCCCGGGGTGTGAACCAGCTACCGTGGCTGTGCAAGGGACAAAAAGGCCAGTGCACGACAAGGTGGATGGAGAGAGGCCACAGGGCTGAGGAGGCAGTGGGGTTTGCGTCCTATGTCCTTGGGGTTCATCCTGCTCCGTGCCACCCTCCCGCGGAGCTGCTACATTGGCATCAGCCTGGGCCAGCCCTTGGCTTGCCAACAGAACTAATGCCCTTCGAGAATTACTCGGTCTTCGGTTTGGCGATGCTTTTGCAATCCTAAGTATGAAAAACACCCAACACAACTGGCTCAGCTGGACAGGTTCCTGCCTGTCCCCTTTTTCCCTGGCTGAGCACTTGTCCCCATCAAACAGAACACCATCGCATGCCCATGGATTTAGGTGGACCGCTCTCTCTAGCACGGAGTGAGTGGTGATACTCTGTATTTACACTGCTAGCAGAGATACGAGGCTGTCCTTCTCCTTGCTTTTGCTCTAAATACTTACTAGATTCCCAGGATGAATATTCCCAGGATGAATATTCTTATATGGTTTTGCAACATTTTTTTGGCTGAGGCAGCAACGTTTCCTAATGTGTAAATTTGCCTTTTGTTTTTCCCTATGCATAAGCCTTAAACTCTATCAATAACTAACTGTTCCATGTGCCTCAGACAAAGTGTAATCAACAGAGAGGATGGTGGAGAAGTGTGAAATGACAGAGTGACATTCTATGCTTAAATAAGCAAACTACACCCAAATCGAACAATGGCTCAAAAATGTTTCCATAATAAGGGTGCATAAATTACCCCCATTACTTGGAAAGCTCTTACTTGCATCTTACCAGCCACATTTCTAGTGTTCACGAGAGCTGATACACTCCGATCATGATAGACATGGCTCTGCTACAGTAATTATAAAATGCTTTGTGAAAATATCATTGTGTCTACAGAGCTACTGAAGTTGTACGGTCTCCTTGGTATTTGTTTATTGTCTCTGTGAATTTAAAAAAAATAATTAAAACGAGGGAGAAAAACTGCATTTGGAAAAAGATAGACCACTTTTTGATATTTATTCTCTGTGAGGGAAAAAGAAAACATATTTCAGGTTGTACCAATACACGATAGGCACTGACTGGGTAGTGGAAGGGGGGGTGATTCACTGGAAAAACACAGGCAATAAATCCTGATCAGATGAAAACACTTCAAGAAGATAGACTGATGGTTTCCCATGTATGATCTCTATTACATATGTGTATGTACGTATGTGTGAGAAGGTTATGGGAGCAGGAAGGCTCTCCTCCGAGAGGGGCAAAGCCACCCAAAGCTGGGTGCTGCTGGCGGTGCTGCCCCCCACTCTGTGCGGCCCCTCCGGACCCCGCGGAGGGCGAGAAAACCGCTCCTCTCTCTTGCTCTCATCTCACAGTTTGAAAAGGAATTGCTAGTCACTGCAGAAGTATCTTGTTGATTTTTGGGGTCCTACAACTTGAAAAATAGCAGCTTTTATTTTTCTTTTAAAAGAAAATCCTGATAGAGTTCAACCAAAAACAGAGCCCTTATAATTATTTATTCTGAGACAATAAATCCCATCATTTTATATCTTTTTTCCCCCTCAAATGTTTTGTTTTAATTGAATACATTTAGTGATGTAAAGCTATAGAAAGTAAATTTAAAATTCTTTTAGGATTACTGAAAATCTGGAAAATAATGATATTGATGACTGAAAAAGAAAACACAGCAATAAAAGAGATAGGATTTGCTTTTAATCTTGTGGTTGGATTTATCATTTCACCAAGGTAACATAAAGTATCTGACCTGCACATGATTTCGGTCCTTATCACAATTGCTGGATTCATTAAAAAGATTGTGTTAACTTTATTTTAATAGCATGAGAGTCTCGAAGCATAAGTATTTTCAAAATTAAAATCAGTCAACATAAATAAAAGACTTGAACAAATCTGAAATGCCTTAAAGGATTGTTCTGAATTAATTTTAACACACAATGTAAGAGGAAAATGTACTTCCATCCTATTATTTTTATTATAAAGATGTATGTGGACCAAGTTTGGAGAGAAATTGTCCACAGGCAGTGAAGTGCAAAGTGCCAAATAATAACTATATTCAGTTTTTAAAAAATTTGCCCACTTCTAACAAGCCAACAGGGTATGAGTACACGAAAGGCATTGCCTGTATTTCAAATTAACCATAGCAAGCCCTTCCACTTACCTGGAAAACTTGATCCATACGCTAAGATTTTGTATGTTAATTTATACCGCAGAGTTCTTAACATCTGACATTGGCTGTAACATTACAAGTTGTGCTATGACTTTATTAAGGCATGATTTCCAAAGCCCTAAAGAATACTTATTATGTTGCAATATATATTTCTGAAGAGGATTAGGTCTTTGATGCTAAAACCCAGACGTTTTAAAAGCGAGTTTACTGAAATGAAAAAGATTACATACGTTCCTTTGTGTTGCACCAGGTAGAGATTTTTCACCTTCGTTTCAACTGTATCACAAACCTCAGCGGTATCACGACCGAGAAACGCATTTAAAATCCCTCGGAGTTTCATTACCGAAATGGGATATTCCAGAAAAGGACCTGGGGCTTGTGCTGAACCACAAACTGAATAGCCAACCATGGGAAAAAGCTGGAAAAATGGGGAAAAACGAGGACACATCCCTTTTTGCAGTGTGTTAATGTTAATATCGGACTGAACAGCAGCTGGATTTCAAGGACCGTGTCTGGTTTTGGATGCCAGACTTTAAAAAGGGTTGAAAAAGTTGAAAGAAGAGCAAGAATGATGAAAAAGTTTAGAAAACTTGACCTGTGAGAAAAGACTGATGAAACTGGGTTTGTTTAATTTAGGAAAGAGAGGACGGGTAATGGTTTTCCAAGATGTAAAAGGTTGTTGCAGAGAAAAACACCATCAGTTGTTCTCCAGATCCACTGGGGGTAGAACGAGAAATAATCAGCTTAATTTGCAGCAAAAAAAAGAAAAATGTAGGTTAGATATTAGCTAAAATGTCAAACTATAAAGAGAGTTAAGCGCTGGGAGAGGTTACCTGGGAGTATTGTAAAAAATCTGGCACTGGAGGTTTTTGAGGCTGGGTTAGAGGAGCAGTGGGGGGTGCTCCTGGTACAGGGAGCTGCCTCGGGCACGGGACACAGCGTGTGTCCTTCAGCGCTCACCCAGCCCCGCAGCACTGCCCGTTCGCCTTTATAGAAATCAAACGATTTAACTTCATTGCAGAATAGTCTGGTCAGGTTGGGATTTTCAGACGACGGCATTTTGTCTGAAATAGCCCATTTTTCAGTTATCAGCATCAGGAGAAATACTTTTCTTTTGACATTCTCCCCATACTCTCAGGTCACTCCTTATTTTAATACCAACTTTTTTATATATATATGTATAGATATAGCTTTTAAATAGGAAAATTGATTGATTATCTTCATTGAAGAGAATTTACATTATATATGTGTAAAAGCAAAAAGCCTCTTGTTTTTTCACTGCCTGCAACCCCTGCAGCATCACCTGCGGTACCTGTTCCTCGGAGCCCAGCAACCAAACCTTGCCTTTCCCTGTGGGATGACTCACAAATGTCCTCAGCACTGAAGTCTACTGTACCCCCAAGGTCACTTCGTGTTCTCAAACGAGGAGGTATTGGATATTGGTCAATACTGCCTTCCTCCTGCAGGCAAAATGCAACTTTTTGTTATGATGGCAAAGCTTACTTGCTCAAAGGGAACTTTCTCAGAGACCCATTTGAGATGGTGCCATGAGCTCCCGTGGGAGCTACAGAGCCCCAAAAACCCCACCACACCTGCGGTTTTGTAGCAAAAAGGAGTGAAATCTTGTTTTTTCTGATGTAAATTGAGAATAGGGAAGGGAAGGAAAGGAGAGGAAAGGAGAGGAAAGAGAGGAAAAGAAAAGAGAGGAGAGGACAGGAGAGGAGAGGAGAGGAGAGGAGAGGAGAGGAAAGGAAAGGAAAGGAAAGGAAAGGAAAGGAAAGGAAAGGAAAGGAAAGGAAAGGAAAGGAAAGGAAAGGAAAGGAAAGGAAAGGAAAGGAAAGGAAAGGAAAGGAAAAAGGAAAGGAAAGGAAAGGAAAGGAAAGGAAAGGAAAGGAAAGGAAAGGAAAGGAAAGGAAAGGAAAGGAAAGGAAAGGAAAGGAAAGGAAAGGAAAGGAAAGGAAAGGAAAGGAGAAAGGAGAAAGGAGAAAGGAAAGGAAAAAGGAAAGGAAAGGAAAGGAAAGGAAAGGAAAGGAAAGGAAAGGAAAGGAGAAAGGAGAAAGGAGAAAGGAAAGGAAAAAGGAAAGGAAAGGAAAGGAAAGGAAAGGAAAGGAAAGGAAAGGAAAGGAAAGGAAAGGAAAGGAAAGGAAAGGAAAGGAAAGGAAAGGAAAGGAAAGGAAAGGAAAGGAAAGGAAAGGAAAGGAAAGGAAAGGAAAGGAAAGGAAAGGAAAGGAAAGGAAAGGAAAGGAAAGGAAAGGAAAGGAAAGGAAAGGAAAGGGGAAAAAGTTTTCTGTTTCTTGGGAATGGATCAAAAAAAAGTAAACCACACATGGACAACAGAATTATTTATTAATGTACACCACGAAGGCATTAAGCACTGATAACAATAAAAGACTATAAGATATCACGAATGACACTTCCACTTCGAGGCTCAGCCTGACCCCGCAGACGGCAGCTGCCATGCACTTCCCTCTCTGCCGTGACCGCTGCTCACTCCTACCGCGTGCATCCCCACCCTCCCTGCTTGCGGGGCAGAGCCAGGAGCTGATGGGGGTATTTTTTCTATAGGTCGGAGCAATGAGCAGCAGGCTCTGTGGGTGGCTGGAGCAGGAGAGCAAGGTCACTATGGGAGGGATGGTCATGAGCTCATAGCCCAATGGCTAGAGCAGTCGCTTGGGAGAAAGGAACCTCATCCTTGCATTGTATATGTATTTTATATTAAACCATCACTGGGTCAAATATGGAAAGGCTAGAAGCGGCTCTCCCCCTTAACCAGTGACCAAGCCACTGGGTTTGGTGAGGCTCCTTTCTGGGGGATGCAGGGTGCTGGCTGCGCACCGAGTGGTGCAGGCTCAGCCTCTCGCCCTATATTGTAACCGGTTTTCCAGTTTCAGAGACAAACGCCTTTGTCTTTATCAGGGCTGCTGAAAACCTGTACAAATTTTAAATGTGTTTTAAATTTATGAGATTAAAAAAAAAAAAAAGGAGGGGGGGGATGTGAATGGAGCACATTTGCACAGTGGCTCAACTTGAGAAGACGTGTGTAAATCTGCACTCTTTTCATCCAGCTCTGTTCTCTTCTCAAAGAAAATCCCCAGTGAAATACTATTCAGAAAAGAGTCACTTTCAAATACGGGAAATGACAGTGCTTTTAAAGTGGCATCTACATGCCCCAAATCCAGGGAAATCTTAAAGATACAGCATGAATCTGCTCTCAAGCACTGATGCCATCATTCTTTCAGACGTAGTATAAAACTGTATCTGATAGAAAAGTTGCTTGCCAGGGTCTGTGTGCCAAACAGACCCCGACTGTATCCTCTCTATTAAACCAAACACTTCTCTTACACAGTAAAAATGGAACATAGATCAGCAAGAACTCAGTTATACTGAAAAAAACATCCGTAGGTGCTATAGGGAACTGAGTGTGCTGTGTTTAAGTGTTGTGCTATCAGCTCACAGTCAGGTCATCTCAAGATACACCACACTGTCAGGTCCCTCACCAGCACAGAACAGCTTGTTTCTGTCTGTTTGCAAGTTATTTGCAAACTCATAGCTTTAATTTGTGCTTTTCACTGTTTCTGTTGACAAGGTGCATCAAAGGATGATTTAGAATATTAGGAAGATTTTGGAAAGGAGCATCCACATTTGCCCCTGGTAGCCGAAAGCCTCTGTTCTGAACTGCACCCCATTACATTATCTTGTCAGTCCCTGATGTTGCCAATATTTGCAAAATTTTCTGTACCAGATTTTCCCTCACTGTAACAAAGAGCTCTTATCGTGATCCTTTCTTAATTACTATTTCTCCTCAACAAATTCCTTTCTTAGAAAGAAAGCAAAACAAGGCTCCTCTTCCCCTCCATAAACCTTTTTATCAACTCCCAAGCCTCTTCCGTACACCTGGGCTCCCTGGCCTGGCTCCTTTTCCTGTCCTCCAGCTTCTGTGCAGCACCTTCTCTCCATTTTCTCCCATCTCAATAAATACGCATGCATCCTGCAAAAAAAAAAAAAAAAGAAAAAGGAAAAAGAAAATCAGATCAGCACAAAAGCATCAATTTTCCAGATTTTCAGTTGGGTTGGGTATTGGATCTGCAAATGCTCTGGTTTTGCATCGCTCTATCTTCAACCTTTCCTCCACTCTCTTGCTATTCCCTGAGCATCCTTTATCCTGCTGTTTGCATGGTCCCATTCCCATCTGTTTCTTCAACTTGCTGTTGCTCAGGAGCTTTCACCCATCCCTCCATGGTAGCTCACAGGCTGATCAGCCACATGGAGGAAGGTTTGGCTGCACCAAGCTGCGTGTTCAGCCCGTGGCTCTGCTGCCTCCTCCCTTCCCTGGGCTGGAGGCAGAGCGGGTGCTACATTTGAGGGGCGTCTACCAAGCCATGACCTAGGTTTTGATCTCCCTTCCCTGCACCTGGTGTCTTAGCACCCCACAACAGAGGCTTCAGAGGAGCCAGCAACACAAACTTCAGCTCCAATATTTGAATTTTTCTCATTTCTTCTCTTTTCTGCTCCTGTTTCTCAAGGCACATCTCAAGTGGGTCCTGCAGCCAAGTGGTCCTGCAGAACAGGACCCTGCGGCACACCCGCTCCCTCACCGGGATGCTGCCGGCATTGAGGCCCATGAACATACCAATTCTGTGTTCAAACAAGAGAGAAACGGTGAAAGACAGACTCAGCTTTGCCACCACCCACTCCTGCTTGCAGGGATAAGCACCTCGCCGGCGCGGGCTCTGCGTCCGTATTACTCTGCCTTTGTTCATAACTCAATCCTGCCAGCCTCTGAACTATTTTTATTGCTCTCCTCTGAATAATTTTCAATCTGTCACTATCTTTCAGGTAATGTGGTGCCCATAATTAAATACTGCAGGCGCTACCGCACCAGAGCCATATGCAGACGGACTATTACCTTCTTGCGCTGTGATGTGATGTCTTCAGCCCCAAATCAAATTGGCCTTTTTTTGCTGCCATATCTCAAGGCAAACTCATGTCTAATTTACTCCACACTATCATCTCTAGATCTCTTGCAGCATTACTGCTTCTCGGGTTTTTATCGCTGATTGAATATCTGGGGTTTAGATTATTTTTCCACAAATGTAGCAGCTTCTATTTTCTATGTAGAATCTCATTTTATTCTCCACTCATTTTTCCAGCCTTTTCAGATTTCTTTACATTATTTTGCTCTCATCTTTGGGATTTCCAAATCCACCCAGCTTAGTTTAGTTTGCACATTACATCAACAAACCGTTCACCACTTCTTTTAGATCATTAAAACAACTGGCAAATAAGCTCCCCATTCAGCAAATCATTTAAGCACATGCTTATAACCTTTAGGAGTCAATAGGGCTCAGGTATGGGATGAAGTGCATGCTCGTTAGTTTGGTTGAAATAAGGAGAGCGTTCTTCACGTTTGAAGAGCAGCAGGTATTTGTGGTGGGGCTGTAGCGGGGAGGGACAGGATGACATGGGGCAGAGGAGAGGATGCACTGAATATCACTGGTGAAGCAAACCCACCACGGGCTGCCAAGCGCATCTGCACATCCTCATCTGCATGGCTGGGGTTTGTGCTGGGGTCTTGCCCTGTTGAGATGCCACCAGAGGCTCCCCCAGATCAGCTCATTGCCATTCCTCGGTTCTTTCTGCTGAGACATGTTCAAAACCACGTCAATCTGAATTAATGTTGGGAGTAAGACGCCAGGAGACAGCAGTGACTGTTTTATTAAAATCCAAGGACCCAACTGAGCAGTCCTGAACCGTGCTCACATGGATAATCCCACATATTTTGAGCTTCAGATCTTAATTCACAAATTTTCTATTTCTATAAAAAGGAACTCAGTGTTTGCTGGTCAAGATTTGCTTTTCGTAAATCCATGTTACTTGTTTGCTCTGTTAACCTCTAAGTGCCTGATCCTACCGAAACCAATGGAAAGACGCCCTTTGGCTCCCAACATCTTCAGATCTGGCTGCAAGGATTTATCTACCTGGAGAAAAATGTCTGGAATATCTACAGTGAAATAAAATCGGTCCCAACTTTTGAAATACATTCGTTGCATAATCTGCTCTAAAGTAAAAGGCATTTGGTTCTGGAAAACTCCATTCACAAGATATGGTGATTATTCGGAACCAAAATCTCATTTATCTGGGGAGGTGCCTCAGAGCAGCTATTTTTTAGACTCCCTTTTTTTTTTTTTTCCCTGGCAGAATGGCTTATTTTGGCCAATTTCCCTACACAGACAAGCCCCATCTGATGTTTCTCTTGTAATATTTGTTCCTTTACTTGAATTGGTACAGCGGATCTGTTACCTTTGCTAGAAAACAAGCGGGACCACCTTTCTTCTGGCATCCCTAACATTTTTTTCCTAATTTTCCTACAGCTCTTCATCTTTTCATTAAGAAAAGAAAAGAAATTGGCAGTGCTTTAGGAAATTTGTTAGCTAATTCCCTTAGCGGTGAAGAAATCCAGGTTAGGCAGTTTATATGTGGTCGTATTTTGTAGAATCAAAGTGAATTGCCTTATGTATTCTGCTTGTCCTTAAGAAAATCCAGTTCGTGTCCAGTAAATATTTGGGTAAACAGGTTTGTTGTAGGACTATTTGTGAAAAGCCAGTTTTAATGATGTATGTAAGAATATTTTTGGAAAATAAACTGTGATGATGAAGAAGGCTGACTGATGGCAAGCAGGCTCCTGATGGGGAGGCTTCCACCCTCTCGATCAGGCGAGAGCAATACAAACCCTGACCTGTCTGTCCACTCAGATGAATCCACACAGCCTCAGGTTTGAGGCACAAATGCTCATAGTGAACAACCCAGTATTGATGCATGCTCCACAAATACTTTTCAGAAAACACCATGAGAGAATATTTAATAACGGACATCTCAGAAACCTGTAATACCCTCTCAGACAGCCTGTGACCAAAAAGCAGGAAAAAATTGAACAGATAATTTGCTATACACTTTTCCACTGCTTTTAACTTTGCTTGTTTATTTATTTTACTAAGTTTTCTGACCTTCCTACAAAAATCGCCTCAACTTCTTTTATTCTTATTAAGGATAGATGTTTTTTAAAAAAAGTTCAGCAGTCCAGCCATTTTTGATTCACCCTTAATTTAATCCCCTTCTAATTAATTAATGGGCCTACTGTCTCTCCAGAATGCCTTTTCCCTTTGATACAGGTTTTAAAGCCCTTTTTAAGTTCTTTGGTTAGCTTTAAATTCTTTTTTTCCCTTTATCCTTATTATTTCCCCTATAATCCCTAACTGAATTTGAATATGCTTGTTTGATTCCTTCCCCTGCCCCCTCTTGCTTTCTAATTTTGACTACAGCTTTTTTTTTTTTTTTAATTAAAAAAAATTAAAGCCTCAGATCTTTGCACAGTCCCTTATGAAGCCACATTGGCCGCTTCTTGTTCTCTCCGTTCTTCATTTTGAGAGGAGCAGGAGTCTCTTGCAGCTTAATTATGGTTTCTTGCAGGAGTCCCCCTGCTTCCCCTCACGCTGGTGGCTGTACAGTATTCCTCCTCCTCCGCAGACTTTTGTTAAATACAGTATGCACGGCGCGTACCAACCTTTTAGATCTACCAGATTTCTCCCCCGTTGATATATAAAAATACCTGCCTATGGATTCACATCCAGGCAGGTTTTTTGCTGTCCCTTGCCTTGTTTCTGGCATTAAATCCGATTCCAGAAGGACCAGGGGATGCTGCTCCTTTTGTTAGCTTCAGGGCTGATATTTTTTAATTGTTTTTCAGCAAACGCAGCTACAAGGTCGCAATCAATCCATGGCCAATGTTTTGGCATGTTTTATATATTTCACCTGAATATAGCTGAAACCAGGGACAGATCCTGCGCAGGGGTAAATCTCTGCAGCCTTTTACTCCCTTAGACCTGCTTTCTGCAGGCGGCAGATGCGGCTCAAAGTTCCTCAAGACACTTGGGAGCGATTTCAAAGCCCTTCTAATTTTCCTGATAATATTGGCACTCCTGGGTGCTAGCTTACTGGTAGCTTGATTTTTTTTTTCCTCTATATATAAACCTGCAAATGTTGATAGCTTGAGTTTCTGAAATCAACTCTCAGTCCTCATGAAGCTATTTTAATTAGAATGGGAGGGCTCTGTTAACTAAAAGTGGAAGAAATATCGGTACGAGGATGCTCTGAATTGTGCTCAGCCTAGCGAGCATCTTGTAACTCTTTGTGAATGCTGAACCATAAGAAATTTTAAATACAGTTGGGGAGGTTTACTTTTTTTCCTTCTTTTTATTTTGTCTTTTTTTTTTTCTATTTTTTGTCTCTTCCCCCCACCCCTTTTTTTTCCCCATCACCTCCTATTACCGCCTAAAATCTTTTGTTCTCGCATCTGTAAAATACCACATTCCCAGCCACCCTTTTCACAACATGCATTGAAACCCAGCAGGTTTATAATATCTTCCCCATCCCTAAGCCCACATCGGATGCCTTACAGTCCTGTCATATTTGTTTACATCCACTTCGTTTTAGTTCCTCGCTCTTTTTCTCTGTAGCCTTCACCCCCCCGGTTTCCTTTGAGCTGCCTTTCATGCCAGCAGACTCTGGCCGGTTAATTGTTCATCCGGGATAGGCGAGGTTGAGCCGGGCTGAGACGCGTTTCCTCTTGTCGTGACAATTGTTCGGACTGTTCGCCACTTCACGCTCGGATGAGTTTTTCTCTCTCCGCTGCCCGTACCGCCTCGGTTGGCTTTCCCGCTCCTCCTGGGTGCAGATACATCCCAACACGGCGCTGCTTTGGCTTCGCCTTTGGTGAGACTTTTCCTCTGCCTTTGCAGCAGATTTTTGGCCATTCGGGGTTGGGTTTTTCTTTGCCATCCTCCATCGGGGCTGGGGGTTTTGTCCCAGAGTCAGCGTTGTGCTGGCTGCCCCAATATTGACTCCCAGTCCTTATGGACTTTTATTTTATTTCATTCAATGTTGGCACCATATGGCAACTATGGCAACTGAATATATAACCCTATTCAGTTTCTGACTCCAGTCTGGCCTGTTAAAGGGCTCCATGCTCTGGTCTGGAGGAAAAAAAGTGATTCCTATAGAACATAGGGGTAGAGAAGTTCAAATAACGCTTAACTGCCTTTAAAGTTCCCCTTTTCTAATATGACAAACAGAAAAAAAAAAGGTAAATATATTTGACAAGGTTTCACATAGGGCAAACATATAATATATGATGTTGAAAGCATAACAGGTTTGCATTAGTAATACAATTGTAGTATATATAAAATCACAGTATGTGTAATGCCCATCAGCAACATATTTGTGTTTATTTTTGCTTCATTTTATTTGCAAAGAAAGCTGGAACCCACTGCTTCTCAGAAAGCCAGCTGTTAATAAAGCAGCTTGCTAATAAAGGGCAGAAATAAATGACTGAGGGAAATATTTAAAAGCATCCAGGTGACTTAGGCACATGTGTCAGTTGGGACACATCATTTATTTAGGCATTTTTGGAAGTTGCAACCGGAGCGCGCGCTTGCTCACATGAGTAGTTTTACTTGCGCGCTCCCTTTGAATTCAAGGGAAGGTTACTCATGTGCATAACTCTCTTCAGGACTGGGCCCTACGGCTGTTTCTTTCTCCTGAAAAGATACTGAGGGAACTAATTTTTCTGATGATTAATCTCAAACACTGCACCTGCAGTGCCTGTTTTCACTTGAATGAGAAGAGATTGATTTATCTAGCTATCTTTCTGTCTGTCTCATTATCCATCTCCTGTAGCATCTCAGTACCTCAAAAAATGATGACGAACTTATCTTCCCAATAGCTGAACGAGGCAGGGTGGTATTATCTCCACTTGCCAGATGGGGAGATCAAGATAGGAAGCAGCAAAGTGATATGCCTGAGGTCATGTAAGAAGTTGGTGGCAGAGCCAGGCAGTGCAAAGAGCTTTCTGGACTCCCAGACCCATGCCATAATCCCAGTGCCATCCAAACTGGTTTTTAGATCCTCTGAATAGGATTAATAAATCCTGCTGCTCAAATCCCAGCTCCTGTTCGTGGAGGAGCAAAACCTCACTATGGTCCAGCACAACTGATTTTCAGCACTGCTACCTGAGCAGAGAGCTGCAAAACACACATCCCCTGGCAAGGGGGTTGGAAGAAAGGAGCAGCTTCTCTTATTCTTTAAGAATAAGAAAAATATCACCGTCAAAGCTAGGATAAAAAGTAGACATCTCTTGAGGTTCCCCCTGTGATCCCTTGCAGCGCGGCACTCTAGTTAGGCAGGAGCAGCAGGGGGGAAAGCGAGCACAGGGGGCTGCTTGGAGGGACCCCAGCTATGAGCGTGGCATGGGCAGAGCAGCCACGCCATGGGTTGGGGTCTCCTTTGGATGGGTAAATATGTGAGGGGCCAGTTGGGAGAAGGATGTTGATGGACCCGCGGGGTGTTCCTACCACTTGGCCCAATGGCAGCCCCAGCCCGGCACACAGGGAGCTGAAGAACACTTTCAGTGGTCGTATCTCCAGTGGCTGGAAAGCAATCCAGTCCTGGCCATGCTGTATGGAAAGCCCTTGTAGTAACTACCCTTGACATAAGGTTTTTGCATGAGTATTTCAACATTCGTGGACACGATTCCCTGCCAGCACTGAGGGCTTTCCCCAAAGACATGCAATCCCATCTGCCTTCCAGGGTGAACCAACAGAGAGCAGGTCCAGGGTGAGGGACACCTACCCCAATGTGTGCTCTGCTGAACACCCGGGGGAACCTGGGTTTCTTGCCTGACTCCAAATCACAGCTTGAATCCAAGCTCCCCATAGTACCTAGGGGTGACCCAGACACTGGCCATCCCTGGTGCTTCCCATCCTGCTCGTCCAGCCCTGAACGGCTGGAGTGCAGCTCTGACCTGCTCCAGACAGGACCTGGCTTCGGGCTGATCCCACCAGGAGCATGCCATGAGAGAGGCCATCTGGCAAACTCTCAGGCATCTCAAGGTCAGTGGAGGGGACATTTTTGTGGATACTGGTAAAGGCGGACACAAGCCGGAGCACTAAGCCCAGGGCAGGGCCACCAGCCTGCCCGCAGAGCTGTTGCCCAGACAAAGGCAGGGGACAGCAGAGCTCAGCTCTGGCAGGTGACACCACTGAAATTGCAGGCTTGCCAGGCTGAATTCCTACAGCAAACGGGCAAACAGTTTTAATTAAATTCCAAAAGCACCAGCTTTAATTAACTTTTATGTTGTCCCAGTGCCCAGTAGCACCTCCTACCCCCAGCACCAGGAGAACCACACTGCGGTGGCCACCAGCTGATGGAGGTGGCACTGTGGCTGCCCAGGTGCCTGGGCATGACCTGGCCAGGTGCAAATGCGCCTGCTGGGGACAGCAGAGCCCACCACAAAGCCGGTTTTGTCCTCTTGCCCCAGCTCCAGCCAACTCCCAGGGGATGTCCCTGCAGAAGCCATTTTAGGGTGCACCAGAGGAGGAACTGGCTCACTGCAGGTAACTTTTCCGGGCAGGTCAGCTCCATTGCTTTCAACAGGGCTACAAGGTGAGGACCTCACCTTTCTTCTTTTCTTAATATGTATTTTAATGTGCAGTCGATGGGGTTAGTTATCTTGTCAGGGCCCTGGGGTAAGCAGGGGGCTGAGGGGTGACAGCAGCCAGCAATAGTTCTTCGCACGCCGCTTTGTAGTGTGCACCCCGGTATTACAAGCCTGGGTCCAATACAAATAAATAATTAAATGTATTTCCCAGGGCAAGAAAATGAAGACTTGGAGTTGTGGCAAGAATAAATAAGTACGAGACCTCTAGACCTGCAGTGCATGCACGCAGCTTGTGACTGACAGTGGGTTTCTTGCAGCCATCAGATCAAAAGACTCCAGAAAACTGCTGTGCCGGGTGTCACCGAGAGGCAAGGCTTTGGCCCCACCAGCTCTGGGAAGAGTGGGATCCCAACCCACCCGCTCGCCCTGTCCTACTCCTGGCAGGACTCAGGGCACCCTTATTTCCGCAGAAACATTGGTGCAACCCTTAAGAAAAGAGGGAGCTCTAATCCCTGGCACTAAAGATCCTCCCACCGTGTAGGCTGCCGTGCTGGGGATGCCCCCTGCCCGGGACCGCTGCTTGACACATGGGGCTCTCGGTAGGCGTGCTGGGAAAATGGGTCAGCATAAAAGCCATCCTTTTCCAGAACACGCCTGGGATGCCTCCTAAATGTATTTCCAATATGTAAACAGAGTGGGGATGGCTGAGGCATAGGCAGCAAGAAGGCTCTACACACACCTGTGTGCTCACCTCGCTGCTACAGAGGGAAGGGGCCAAAATTAGGCTCCCCAAATTTTCACCCATTTCCCCAGCCAGGCTTTTTGGGCCCAGTTTCTTTTCAATTTTGTAAATAATTTTTCTCACATTTTAGGGGAAAAGAAGTACAGCCCAGTGTTTCCTGCATCCCTCAGCAGATGCTACCCTGCCACCTGCACTGCCGTCATCGTTGTTTGGGGGAGGGACAGTCAACGCTTTCTTAGTTTTTAACAATTTTGCTGGTGCCAGTTGTTTTTATGAAAAAATCCTTAGAAAGGTCATTCTTGACAAAAAAAAACCCAACAGTACTTAATTTTCCCTGGCACACCTACAGTTCCTCTCTGCTCATGTGCTCAACTGGTTTGGGTTTTGCCCTCTCCAATTCCTGGTACCCCTTGTGTCTCATGCAGTCCTACTCTAACCCCTGATCCACACCAGGCCTTTTCTCTCTCTTTTCTTTATTCTTCTTATAATTTCTCACTCCTTACATTTTATTCAGCCTTCTTGACTCTGCCCCAGCCCTTCCCTTCTCTTCCACAGCCTGGCTCCTCCCTAGACTTTCCCTCTTTGCTTCTCCCTGGTTTCAGAGCCTTCCCTGGACAAGACACAAGCACACAGCAGGACACAACCAACTCAGAGGGGAGTCTTCATTTCTAGAAAAGGCAGGGACCAAGCTTGAGCCCTTTAGACATCCGTGAACCTTGGAGTACACGTTACTGAATGGGCTATGTAGTGTAAGACTGTGCCCAGCTCTGCCTGAGTTCTTTCTCTGTTCTTTGCCTTAATTCAGAAGCCTTCACATGGTGAAGAACATTAATTTGCTTCAAGGATTACACTTTAATAACTTCAAAATTGTCCTTCTGATCATGACCTGGAGGTGGTTTCTTGCAGGTAACTACCTCCAAAAGAAGCAAGTCTGCAACCTGTCAATGAAACAGCTACTGCAAAATTGCTTTGCCAGAGTGAGCAATACGTCCTCTTGCCACGACACATGGACAACGCTGCGCAGAAGCATGGCTGGGTTTCCAGGTTTGTTAGACCAGAGATCTGCAGAAGAGGTCCCTGCCTCGGTATGAAGATGAGGTGGGAGCCCTCACTGTGATACGGGCAGGATTAGAAACTAGAAGATACCCACAGCGTGATATGCACAGAAGATCTCTGCTTCTCACTCTCTCCTTTCCCACGTGGGCTCATCCGTGCCACAAACTCTGGAAGACTTGGACTGAATGACCATGAATCCAAGCCACTCCTTGCACCATCAGCTGCACAAGAGAGGGGTGGGTCTTTGCCAGTCAGTCCTATCCTGCCCACCTTCAGTTTATTCAAGTTTTGACCAGTAAAAGTTGTTATTTCTGGTGACATATCTATCCAAAGAGGCTGGTACCTTGTTTGAAATAAGAGGCTGTGCCTGTTCATCCCAGTGGAGTGAGGAGTGAGGAAACTGGGCCACAGGAAACTCATCCAGGCAGAGTCAAAGAGCAGCGTCCAAGACTGAAACTAGGCTTTTGTGGTTAAAAGTGAGTCTGACAACCTTCCCCAAATGCACACACGCAAACAAATTCTTGTCATGGAGGGATAGGAAAGCACTTGTCTGGAGGATTTGTATTAAGTACTCCAAAATACATGTCCTCCTGACAGTAGGACAAGTGCAAGAGGAAATAGTGGGAAGACAATAAGGTTAAATGCAAGTAAGAAATTGCCTTATCTAGAAATTTGTGATATGAATATAAAGATATTTTTCCTGTCACAATAGCAAATAAGATGATATCAACCAGTAAGATGGGATCTCACAGGTTTGATAGTTGTTTTACACACTCATAAATGGTCTACATCTATGTGGAACATGAAACGCATTTCCTTAAAAAGTTGGTATCAGTTTCTGGACCTATTGTATTCAAGGCCTGAGAAAGTAATAAGGAATGGGTAGATAGAAATTAGCCCTACCTAAATATTAGTGCTGGATAGTGGTACAGCAATTTAACATATGTCCATCAACATCAGTCACAGTCTAGGCTCCAGGTAAGAGGATGCAGAAGCTTGGTACTTCCATTGTCCGACACCTCTGTCTGACACCATTCAATCTTTAGGACTCACAGCTTTTCTTTGTGGAAGGATCCATGCCTTCTGAAGCTAGAAATGTCTCTGTGGCCAAGTTGCTTCTGATCTGAATGATCTTGGGTTTGCTACAGAAGCAGCAGCAAAGCTGGCTGTTGAGATGGAGGTTGTGACACCAGGTCTCAGAGGCACAAAAAGCAGAACTAAAGTTGAGAAATCCCATTCTTATTGATTTCTGTGACGTCTCAAGAAAAGACTTTCATCCAGAAGGATTGTGTCCATCAGGAAGCTTGGAGCCCTCCTATCCTGGAGCAGAGCTGGAGGGACTTTGTCTTTTCCTTCACAAAAGTAAATTTTTTTTCAGATCTTTCCCCTCTGTAGGAGAAAGAAGTGGAAAAACATGCTAAAAAAGAGAAAACTTAACCTGTGATTTGAGGTATAATTCATTCATCAACCAAGATGTAATCCTGAAGAAAAGCTGCTGGAGATGGGACCTGGTGCTGAGAAGACTGTTCCTAGATCTGGGCACTTGCAGACAAAGAGAAAGCGTTCATGTTAATATGGACAATGTCCATGAAAAGTAAGTTAAAAAATTCTGCTGATTTGTTCTTAACTTGAACAAGAAAAGCTCCAAATATTAGATGAGTTGCCTTGATTTGGTAATAAAGTTTTATACACAGAACTCAGCTCTTTATATGCTTCTATACAACCTAGCTTTTCCAGGAATCATCCATTCTCAAAAAGTCTAAGATAACTCCTACTTTACATCTGAAGCATCTCTTAGAATTGCCTCCAGTAGTAGAGAACCATGAAAGAGCCTGTCAAAAAAGAAGAGCTTGGCTTTTTGAGGTGTGTTTTAAATAAACTCCAAGTGTCCCACTGAGGTTGATGCATTTCTTACATCCAGATTTAAGGAAGTTAAATTTAAAGCATGGCAAATAGTAAGGCTCTTGTGGAAGAAACTGTTGCAGTCAGAAACCTTATTTGGACAACTAGTTAATGAGAAAAACTCTCTCTTATAACCATGTCAAGATGTTGGGTTCATTTCTCCTTTGGGAGCATCAAGACTAAGTTCAGTCAAATCCCTGAAATTTTCCTGGTATAAAAGAAGTCCCAGCAAGAAGAGGATCAGGCACTTACACCATTTAGGAGAGTGATATGAATGTCAACACGTGCCACCTTTCCCTGCAGTGTCTGTGGAACTGGAAGAGAGTATACACTACCGGAAAGGTGTTCTGGATACCTTCTGGAGATGTTCCCATAAATGTTATCCAAATAGGATCTTCCATACAAACCTGTGGCTTATACAGAGTCTAAAAAGCCTGAAAGCATTGCTGTAAATGGTAACTCATCGTGGGGGTTTGAAGAGCATCTCAGAATAACTCCGGTGGCTCCAGACCACATTGCTGTATGCAATGCTCTAGCTACACACAAGTTATACCCCAGGTACCACCAAACTTTAGTTAGATGTTTTTCTTCCTTAAGTCATCCAGTAAATAAAACACCAGCAGGACAGGTCTGCCACAAGATCATACAATCACTCCTCACTTACAGCTTTTGACAACTGGAAGTGTCTGGAAAACGATTCCTCCTGCGTGTTTCATGTGCTTAGAAGTCATTCTTCCTAATTTCTTGCACAGTCAAAACAAGATCTTGATCTCTATGGGGCAGGTAGCAGTATTGTCCATGCAGACACCAGCTTATTGCTGAGAGCCCTGCTAAGGAAGTGTAACCTACCTGCCTTCCTGAATACAGCCACGAAAAATCAGCTCCCTGTCAAGGTAAATGAATATTTTATTACAAACAGTTGTTTATAGAACTAAATCCTGAAGCTGTGAAGTATAAAAGAGGCTTTCCAGCTGACTTTCCTTGAACTGTGGCAGCTTAAGTCTTGTTGCCATTGCTGAAGCTCATCAGGAAATAATTTGAAGGGCTCAAAGGTTAAGAATCTGTGTTTTCATCTGGACACAAAGGTGAAAGATCAGATGGCTGATCTCAGCTATTTGTGTTTTGTCTTTTTATCATCATCTTCAAATGAATCAAGGAGCTGTTCATTCAGTTTCTTAGACGTATCTAGGGTTGTTTACAGGCTTTTCAGGAGAGATAGAAGACTCTTCCTGAAGAGAAACAGCCAGAGCTGGTGATATTCTTTGTTATTTCTATCATAGCAATATTTCAGGAAGCCCCTGAAATTAGACAGCCTGTGACGTTAAGTTTTGTACCAACATGTAATACAAAACATGAGCTCTGCCCTTACTATTCGAAGAAAGACAACAGGTGGATAAAATAAGCAGATTGGACTGAAAGATGGAGGAGGAGAAAAGGGAAAAAAGATGAAAAGCAAGAGGGAAGTAAAGTCCACAGTGGCTAAAGAAGATACAGTCTCTAAATATAAAACAGAGCAACAGACTGAGCCTTGAACCCCCCTCAGAGAAGATAAGCCAGGAATCTCTCAAATACAAAATTCTGGAGTAAATCCTGAGTTCCTCGCTGGGAACTTTGGGTCAAACGATGGCCAGCCCCAAGGTGCTCCGCAGGAGCATTGCACTTGATGGAGGAGCTGCGGAGAAACATGGAGGATGCACAAGAACACTTAGCAAGGGCCATGGCCACCTCACCGGTGCTGCGGCTGCCAGGTTGGCGTCTCCGCCCGGAGCAGAAACA
Source organism: Calonectris borealis (assembly GCF_964195595.1). Classification (NCBI taxonomy): domain Eukaryota; kingdom Metazoa; phylum Chordata; class Aves; order Procellariiformes; family Procellariidae; genus Calonectris; species Calonectris borealis. The sequence continues at coordinate 162,107,145 of NC_134313.1, read as the reverse complement.
TGCTTGAAGTTAAGCCACGAAACACATGTTCCTAGAGGTGGGGGAACATCTCCCACTTCGGAGACTTTGCAAAGCCAGTGAGAGGTGATTGACTGCTCGTGCCTACAGCGCATCCCTCCTGCTGTCCCAGCCTCCGGCTCCCACTAAGGAGAGAGCAGCTCTCTTTTATTCCACATGTGATACTCCAAGGCTCTTCCCCAGTACTTTTAAAACCCTCCACAGTGCAGCAGCTCTGGGCAGAAAGAACCAGACTGACAAAATCCCCCTTAAGGAGAAGCAGTCTTAACCTAAAAAGACTCCTCCATGGAGAGAAGATGCAACTTTCTCATTCCTTACAGGCTCTGGGCAGGAAAGGGCTGCAGGCAGATAAATCTTCGTGTCTGCCCCTCTTTTGAACCTGGAAGACACCAGACGGGTGGGTTTCCTGAGAGCTTAAGGATTGACTCTACAGGAGAAGCAAAAATATGGGGAAAACAGGAGAGTCACTCATTTTGGGGAGATAAGGCAATCTGAAACCAGGATCTACCCTGTGCACCATGCTATGCTATCGCACGAGAAAGCCTCGCAACTGCAACCCCCCCCGAGTTCCCATCTTTCCCAACTGTTTCCTCTGCTCCTGAGTGTTCCCAGCACAAGGGTGGCTCAGCCCAGAGGGACCTCAGCTGTCATCCTTCAACGTGCTGCCCTGAAACGTCCTGGCTGTGCTCAGCACCACCAGGTTATTTCTCAGCCTAGTTTCAAGCAGCTACTAGAGCCCTGACCTTCATGATACGAAAAAGCCTGTAAGTGAAGAGATGCCGCTAGTCACCCTGGAAAGTGAGCACAACTGGTGAAACTGTGTCTGGTGGGAATGAAGGGCAGTAATCCAGGTAAACTGGGACCACCCGCTGTGCTGCAGTCCTCCTCTCACCTGGGCCAGTGTAATCGAGGACTTTGAAAAGGAGAAAGAAAGTCTTGATTTTGGTGCAGCATGCCACAGACAACTTTTCAATGCAAAGTTTCATGATCGCCCATACTATGGAAATATAAAAATCATTATAATAACTAACAATAAAAGCAATATATGTCTGCAACCTAATACATATGTCAGGTTAAGCAATGTGCTGCAGCAAATCAGGAGTTGGACAAGGAATGAGGATGTGTGATTTCTAGTCCTGTTTCTGCCAAATTTTGTCTCTACTCCTTGTTATTCTAAGTTGTGGATAAAGATACTTATTGACCCTGGTAAAGTGCTTCGGCATGTTCAGGTTGCTCTGATGAAAAGCACAGTCAAAGGCTGTGTAAAAGATGACTTGGGCTCAGAAAACACCAAATATCTTGAAATTCCTTTTATGATCTTACCCGGTCATGCAAAGTGAAGCCTTTGAAAGTCAAAGCAAAATTACCCCGAGAAAACCAACTTCACATATTCCCACTCCCCAGGATTCAGGCGTCATCACTGTCCTCCTAGGCTGCACCATCCCCAGGTGACCGCAAGTCCCCCTGCTCCCGCGTGGGTGAAGGCATGGCCAGGAGGGCTCTGGGAAATATGGTGGCTTAAGTCAAAGCCCATTCCAGGTAGGTGAGTGTTAAAGCACAAGCTGAGTGCTAGGGTTTAATTATGCATGGGAAGCTTCTTTAGGAAAGGCAGCGTCACAGGCTGGGGGCTGAGGGCTGCCAACACCGCCTGCACTGGAATTAAGCCCAGGGGACTGGAAGGAAGGAAGATATTTGAAACCATAAGATCTACCCAACCTACACAGCTCAGTTTTATATTCTGAAATTCAGTGGTAATAGGGGAATTAGGAGGGAAGAACACACAAGGGGTATATTGATAACCAAAGTCTCATAGGAGGCACAGCTCCAGCTCCCCCCTACCTTAGCTGTGTAGGCACATGGCACCTGGAGGCTCATACACGGTGCTCAGGTGCTCTCTTTGCACCCATCAGTCATAAATTTCACAGATTAGGAACAAGACTGGTTCTTCTTCTTCTTCTTCTTCCAGAAGAGCCAGGAGTGTCTCGCTGGATGAAACGGTATATTTTGCATTTCCCTTTGTGTGCCACAATGGGCAGAGCAGCGTGCAGCGGGCTGGGGGCACAACCACGCTGTCCTGCTGCCGGCCAACGTAGCTGAGCACGGCAGAAAACCCCTAACTCAACTAAATGCAAGTATTCATTAGTCACCAGGATATAGCTTACACGGAGAAAGAAGTTGAGACAAGTCTCCATCTCCTTTGGTATGAGCAAACAGGCATTTAATCAATCTTTTGTGTCCTCAAATAATAATTTATTGTCCCTGTGGAGGCCAGAAAAGATGGCTGCGTGGTTAAGACCTGGCCACAGCAAGGCCAAAAGTGGGCAGGTTGTTTAATCTCTGCCCATCTCTGCCCAACCTGTGAAAATGAAGGAGCAATACTCCTGCATCACCTGGTGCGTGGTGACAGGAGTAAGAGCTCCGGGTGAATTAACTCTGCTGCTCGTACAAGGCCGAGTACATGGGATCCCGATCCCGACCAGGGCTGGGAGCCACCCCTCTCACACAGCTCATCATAAACCACAATAATAATGAAATTCAGAGACAAAAGAGATCAGCTCAAGATACCCTGGTCACTGTGTGACACACTTTGCACAGTGCTTAACCTTAATTCTCCCACTCTTTACGAGCACCAGTGTCAACGCTGAAGATTACATCCCGACCCTTGGTCCTGCTCAACAGCAAATGGCTGGTACTGACCTTATTTTTGGTGTATTCGGCCCTTGGCACAGGTCTGAGCAGCAGCAACCCGGTGCTGCTCCTGTGCTTCTGCGACGCTGACGCCGGCTGGAGCTCAGCCCCGATCGCGGGAATTAGCAGAACCGATCAACACGCGCAGTCGGATAAATACAGCCCTGCCGAGCGCCAGGGCTTTCTGAACTCTCACCTTTTGCTCATGTCACATTTAATATGACAAGGAAGATTTTTTTCTTTTTTTACCATTTGAGAAACATTGTCATATCAAAATCTTTTTCTTTCTTCCTTCATTAATTTCTGTGTCACCTCAAGGATTGTTATAATTCCTTATTGGCTGCTTTTCCAGAATTTGCTTTAAGAAAACTTCAGCTAGTTTTGAATGCGGCTGCAAGGTTAACTAGAAATAGAAAATGTCACGAACATGCTGGATAGATATCCCTTCTGCTTCCCTGCCACTAAGCCAGCTTTTCATAAAGTTTGAAACTGATATTAATATTTAACTTTTAACTCACAAGATCTTTCATGGTCTCAGCTCTGCTTAATTAGCTGACATTTAGCTCCCTCTATTCCACGGCACACACCTAGGAGTCCTTGGGTACTGGTTTATTAACATTCCCCAAAGTAGATTGGAGCAGGCGGTTACCAGAACCTTTATCAATTGTTCCCGAAGGCGATGGAATTTATTGCTGAATGCCATTAAACCAGCCAGGTCTGTAAATATGGTTAAAGGCACGAAGACACCTTGTTTTCCAAAGCCGCTTGCTCAGTTTAAATGAGCTTTGTGAATTGGTCTCTCTCTTTCTCTTACTCTTTCACACGCAGCCTTGTTGAGGCGCTCCTAAAGAAAGACTCTGTATTAACCTGCATTGCATTAAGCACAGTTCTGCTGTTAATCAACGCTCTTACAGCGATATACGCTGCTACAGCGCTGCTCCAGCATAGGCACGGCTGCGTGGAAGTCGCCGAGCGTAGCAACTCCACCTTGCATTTATTTGCTAACCCTTCACGCTCTTCCCTTACTAAAAGCTTTCCTCCTTTTCATCCAGCCTCGGAATCCCCTGCTCAGACAGTATAAGGTGTAGGTGCTGGTTTTACATGGACACTGTGCCCACAGTAATATATCAAGAGCATTTCTCCCCTCGCTCCCTTCCCTACCCCTGGCTGGTCTCCTATTGCCACCTCCACCCCTCCGGTGGCAGAGGTGCTCCTGCCAGCAGGTAGCTCCAAGAGACTTGTTCTCAGAGTAACTGTAACCATCCCAGCACTAAAAGTAAGGACAATTTTCAGAGACAGACGTAATTTAAGATCACTCACGACTCCATAACCACAATACTAATTACCTACTTAAGCCTCCAGAACAAAGTATGCTGTACTTGGATGTGTATGCCGTAATTACAAGGTATTCCTCACTGCTCCCGCTGTAAAACCCATTATTAGTATTTCATTTAATACTGATTTAATATCTGGCTCTCCTCATTTCTGGTAAACCTAATATGCATTAGGAACACCATATAAGTTAATATTTTGCTCATAAAATTCTAGCATGCTTGTTCTTTACGTCAATGAAACACTGACAAGCAATATGCATTTTCTAAAAAATGTATTTTGATGAAGCTATCACAGTATGAGAAAATGTCAGACGACAAAGACAAATATGAATAAAAAATATGACTAGTTAGCAAACAACCTTGTTTTAGGGCTTATTTTAGTAAATAAAGCATTGATCTTGCCTGTTCAGGATCTTGCTTCATCCATTTTTCGTTCCTCAGCGAAATGAATTTAGTGACCTCAACCATTCAGCGTAAGCCACATGTGAAATAAAATCTTTCACCAGGAAAGTGCTCTTCGCCTGGTATATTTGGCATGGAAAATGAAATAAATCATTTTAAACAAAATGTATTAACGAACTGGGGACCCCCAGTCTCCCCAGGTGAAATGTAACAGCTCTGTCCCAAGTCAAGAGACTAAAGCTACTTGGTCTGGGCAAGGATCTGGTCCTCCTTTCTTAGAAACGACTTTTACATTGTTGTTGCATTGATAAAAGGCTCGATCATGCCTTTGGATACATCTCTGACTTCATCAGAGTAGGGTGAGATAAATAAAGGAGAAAAGACAGGGGCTGAAGTCAGGACATACAGGTTTTGAGATGCTCATCTCTTGGAGGGAACAGAGGAGACCAGTTGAGGACAGCTATATAAATATCTGGATAGATGGGATCCCAAGCAGTTCATGTCATGTCATGTCATGTCATGTCATATCATATCATATCATATCATATCATATCATATCATATCATATCATTTTACCTAATCTGCTAACTCACAGAATACAAAATGCATGAATCCTTTTCTAGACAGAGCACTTCTTACTGAACCCAAGATGAGTTTGGCTTCACAAAGGGCCTCACAAATTTTAAGTTTGCTTCTCAGTATCCGCTTCAACAAAGAGACAGTGAAACAATCTGAGGATTTACCCCAAAGATAAATACCCCAGGCTGGTGACAGTATGTATCAGCATTGCTCCAGTTGCACCCAAGTTACACCAGGATAAGACTGGGGTGTTACAGGGATGAATCTGGCCCGTTTCTTATCATTGATGCAAAAAAGAACAGATACAAAAATCCTCTGGTAGTTTTTCACTGTGAAATTCAAAGACTGAATGTAAATGTGCAAATTATAGCTTAAAGAAAGACTTTCCTTCTGAGGGCCTATATCAATACTATCATCTAGTAGTGTTTTCTTAGCATAAACCACACGAACCTCAGGGGTTGAATGCACACATCGAGCACAGCACTAGAGGACTTGATGCTCAGTAAAACAACCTGGCCAGGTAGTCAGGAGCTCTTTTATATGATGATTGTGATCAATTTTGAGGGCATATCAAATAAAGTACAAGACAGCACTAAAATTTTAAAAAGTCAGAGAAGAAAACTCTAACGTATCCTCCTGAAATAATTTACTGGTCACTGTTACAGAAAGCACATAAGTTCCCTCTAATGATGAAAAAAAAAGGAAAAAACCCCACAAATTACTCTCTATTGCCACCTTGGTTTGTTTATTTTGATCTTTTGATAATGGTCAGCTGCTTGCACTATGCTGTTCTCCTGGATAATCAATTTTCTTTGTTGCTTTTATGGGTTTTTCATGTTGAGTGATAAAATGAGGATGCTGGAGAGAGGGAAAATATTTTTAAATTCAGGCAAAAAAAAAGATATGATTAAAAATAAGGTGAAAATTAGCTAGACACTGAAATAGTTGCACAGATTCCCAGCACCTGTGTTCCTTTTATGTGACCTGGTAATATATGTTTTTTAAACACACTTTGGGCCAAATCTGTCTTTTCTGTCCACTCAAAAATGAAGAGATTTCACAGAATGGAAATAGAAGGGGAATCCAAACCTTTCCCATTAGTTTGATATGTATATGTGTTAGTTTTATATGTAATGTATAGGAAACATTTTCCTGCTCTCAGACTTTAGACGGAGCCAGCTGACTGTAGGTTTTGCACATGAGGTGAGCTCAGTACCCATATTGAAGACCCCATCTCAGCGTATATTGGCCATTTGGAAGCAGAATGAAGTAGAAAAAGAGTTCAAATATTTGAAAGTTTCTTTCAAAATCAGTGTTTACACACATATGAAAGAAGGTGTTGGATTAAGTGTGAAGAAAGTCTTCCTTAAATACTGAAGGCATTTCCATTTTATACAGTATAGCTGTTCCACGATACTCAAATTATAACTTTGATGAAGCATTCTGCAAAATTGGTCTGTCAGTAGGATACGGCAGAAAATATTCCACTCCGAGCAAAAACTTAAGAGTCTTTTTAAAAACATTAAACCAGACAACAAATCCTTGTGTAACAGATTTAGGGGACCAGATGTTAAACTGGTATATATACCAGATGTTAAACTGGTATATATTTACTGGTTGTAAATCAGTATTGCTCTAATGGCTTCTGTGAAGCTCCAACAATTTACAGTTACTGAGGGATGGACTGTGTTATTGTTGAAATATTTAACTTTACAAATATTGTAAAAATCTATAAATAAACTTTAAAATTATGTGACACATTAACAGATTTTTAATCAGTGTGGGTTTTTTTTTTCCCACAATACGATTCATCATTTTGTATTCTTCAGCGGTTACTCAATCTGCAGTAACGGTGACATATATAATTTTAGAATTTTTTTTTTTTGTTATAAAGCTTATTTTTTCTATAAATATTTTATTGCTTTGAATGAACTATTCTTGTTACCTTAAAACCACGGTTAAGTAGTTAAAGTCTTTTTAAACAGTGTTTCCATAGAGTATTGGAGCCTGAAGCAGATATTCTCCCACTTTATCTTCTGGGGACACAGCGACAACCTGAACTGAGTCTCAGCTCTGGGTGAGATTTATGACCGAATATTTTATACTGATTAATAAATATTTTGGACCAAAAAAACCCGCTGATGATGAAAGGCATTACCCCTGTCGGGAATATTTTGATGGTTTTTTGCCATTTCTTCAGCGAGAAAGCTTTAATTTGAAAAAGTTATTACGCTAGTGGTGCTCAGGTTGAGTGAACATTTATATCGGGATCAGTAGGACTTTGATATGGAAATTTTAAAGGAATGGCTTGTTTTAAGGAAACTACACACATTCCACCAAGTTATTTCACCTTTAAAAGGAGAAATATTTGGAAAGTTTCCCATCGCCATCTCAACAGCAGCAATAGAAACTTAGCAGTTCTTAGCTATAAACTCTGTTCTAGTGCAGAAATACAGATTAATTGATCATCTGTTAAAACAAACACATGAACGCGAAAAAATAACAGGTTTATTGAAATTATCTTAGTTATCTTATTCTGTTGGAGCAGGAGGCTCCGTTTTTATAGACTCTAATTCTGTTACAATCAGATGTTGATTTTGTGAAAATCAGCACAACTGAGATGAATACCTCAGGGTGAATAAAAACCTGAACACAGAAATAAGGTCAAATAGCCAATTCCCCATTAAACTCCACATTCTCACCAAAAACTCTGCACATTTCATTTCAAAATACCAGAACTAGAAAACCAGTTAAAATGAAAAAAAAAAAAAAGACTAGGGAATGCGGGCACATTTAAAGATTAAAAGTAGAAAATACGGGCAATATTACAATGGCAAGAATTGATTACACAAGAAAAAAAATGGTGTTTTCATCCTACTTCACTCTGAAATGAGGAGCTGATCTCTTCCACAACCCTGTGAGAGCAGCAGCCTCTGCACAGGCGCCTAAGGAAGGAAAAGTTCCCTGTGATTTACTGATGTCCTGAACAGTAACACTTTGCTAAAAGTACCTGTTTCTTTAATAAAAAAAATATATTTTTTAAACTAGAAAAAGACAGGTTTTCTCCTTGAAGCACTTCCACCACTGAAAGTGTTAAGGTGAAAATTAAAGCACATTAAACTACTTTTGCACAATAAATCAGAAAGGAGGAACAGCATGAGGCATAAGCATGATACACTGATAGTGAGTCAGGCTTCTTTAGATACACTCTTTGAAACAGACCAAGAAGGATTTTCAAAAAATATAGTAAAGCAATCTATTCTCAATTCCTGTCCTCAAACGTGTTAAATAATTCAGGGTCCGACTCTTCCCTTACAGAGCACGGACACGACCCGAGCATCCCCACGCGAGGTGGCATTTTTGCAAAGCTCTGAAAACTCTCGCTCATTTTAATTGAAAAATTATCCCACAACGCTGGGGTCTCTAATGATTTTCACATCACATAAACACAGTTTATGGAGAAATAGTTGCTAGAAACCCAAGTCAGGGAGCACCCAAGCTCTCGTGGTGAACCTGCTGCTGCCCAGGTGGGTTTCACATCCGGCTTTGGGCACTTGCTGGTGCTCCCGTGGATGGGGTTGGCCATGGATCGGCTTTGGAGAACAGACCCCAGCATATTGCACCCTAAGAAAAATTTAACTACACCAGTAAACATACAAAACATCCCGTCTCTCTCTCCAGAGGGGCTCGCATTAGTGTTTAAATTCACTTTCCCTTGTCTTCCCAGCATAATCTTATTACTGCAGCTAAAATCTGCTTTTTTTTAATCAAACTTGGTATTTTAAAACAAGGATTGTCACGGCCCAGTTCTTTAATAAACCCAACCAATATGGATCCTTCAATCCCTTGTAGCATTCAGGGAAATCTGGGCTCACAGATCCTGTTGCAGGGCAGGGGACTCAAAGGCTAATCTCTCTATGTACTGTTCTTTTTCCTAGTTGCATGGGGAGAAAATTGTGAGAAAATATGTAATTCCAGGGTACTGTGGCAGCATTAAACCACAGCTTCGTACCCCACCTATTGCCTTTATTAACCATAATCTTGCAGAGGATATTAAGGTAAATGGTAAATGGTTAAATGGCAGTTTAATATTCTGCACATACTCATAACAGACATTTTAGTTGCTTTTAATTGATGTAGCTGCTAGCTTTGTTAAACTCTCCAGGAGAGTAGTTCTCACTGGGAACGAGCCTCCTAGAAAGTATCAGTTTGCAAAAACACAATAGTTTGAGCGATAATTGTGCAGAAAGAGACTTCTGGATTTCTTTGCAGTTGAATAAGAGCGTTTTGTTTCACTTTTGTATAACTCAACATCGGGTGCCTAAATCATAGTCAAACTTTCCAAACAGCTAAATAAAGAAATACATGGGTTAAGTCACTTTTAAGAGAAAACAGCCACTGGAAGATTTTAGCCCAACAGAACATTTTTATAGCCGTGAGCACATGAAAAAAAAAAGATGTAGGAGAAGTCCTAGTGTTACTTAAACAGTAGCTTTCAGCACTCATAAAAGATGTGGTATTAAATTATTTTCCACTTATAAATCAACTGGCCCTGGTCTATATATTAGCACAAGCTTTAGCTGGTTTCTGGCTTCTTATTGGTCTTCACATAACGCCATCTAACCCCGAATGAAATGCTGCTGGCATGGCACCGAACCCCAACTATCGCAACTGAAAATATATATAAACCCAGAAAGAGCACGCAGAAAATGATCGCAATCAGCAAAGAAAATTAAAGGGCTCTGCAATTAAAAAAACTTCTATTATTCCATTGGTCCGACCGGCAACCGCACCTCCTGTTTGGGGGGGATAAAAAAAAAAAGGGTAATCTCCTTGAAAATTAACTTTTAGATTTTTTTAAGCTTGTAAAAATAGTCGAGGATCTGAAGGTGTGTCTCAGCAGGTTTTGCCTGCCTGTCTAGCACCGAGACTTTTTGCGTGATCAAAGAATACATGACAGCGACCGGATCTATGCTTGTAAATATCAAACGGTTTGATCATGCTAAAAGACTTTATTAAAGTTTCCCACTTTTTAATCAAACAAGAAACATCCACCTCCAGTACCCATAGAAAAAGGGCTAGTATGATATTAGAATTAAAAAAAGTACTAAACGTGACTTAGGGATAAGGGGTTTTCTTCCTATAATATGGGACTTCCATTAATGTCATGTTTGTAGGCTGAGGGGAAACTGCAACCCTTATAATTTTGCCGTAGCACAGTATAAAAAGGGGTTGATTATACCAATATTAATAAGTCTGCAACGGGTCACAAGAAATAAGCCATGTTCACATACGTAGCCTTTTAAAACAGAATGAAAAGCATAATAATGAAATGAATACACCACTGACTTGGTGTTTTTTTTTTTTTTTCTCCTGCTTTATGGTGAAATCCACAGCATCAAAATCTGCAACTGGCCCAAGGAGAGGTTTTCTATACTATTTCTGTTGCTTAGTATGATAATTTGCCCAAAAAAAAAAAGTTAAAAATGCCATTCTGAATGAACACATGGAGCTCTGAATAAAAAGGGCCAATAATTTACAGTAAGATGATAAGAGTGTAATATTGCTTTAATATAATGTATTAATGAAAATTGCCATTGTAATATAGATAAGACTTAATAATGTAACTCTCATTGTGTTCTGTGAGTTGGAGGCTTTGGTAAGTTATATGGTAGCGCTGCCTGGCTGGCGTGAATCCTGACACAATTTCGAAGACTCGCCGTTTCCAATGCCACCAGAGCCTGAATTCATTTTCCCTGGAAAAACTCAGGCAGGCACTTTCCTGCTCTGTCAGGTATTACTGTGCTCCTCTGCCAGCTCCTGCCTGCCGCAGAGTTCACGGAAACACGTTTTCATTATTTTTAATGCAATTTAATACATTTATTTTCATCCCACTTTATACATAGGGTGAATTAGCTTAAAAAAAAGTCTCTGTGGCTTTTTTTAGTCGTTATTCTTTAACATATTGTCATTTTTTAAATGGGCAATGGGGCAGTATAGAGAGTGGCAGATTAATTTCTCGCCCTTATTTTTATGCCAGGGTAGCTCAGCATCTCTCTGTAGTGCTCCTGCCACTTTTGCAAGCATCTTATATTTGCACCGATGAGGGCTTATACTTCTGTTTATTAAACGGCAGCTTGTTTATCTGTGCTAATTGCCAGGAAAAAAACTAAACTTCTTTCCTCTCTGCGGACCACTATTTATAGTTAGGAAGAGCAGCCCTGCACATATGCAGGGGGGTATTGGGGTGAATGAGGCTAACGTGCAGTTACAGCTATCTCTTCTGCCAGACGTGAGGAAATTATTTTATTGATGTAAGAAGGCTGGATGAGCACACAGGGTGGGTTTTAAATCCAAAATGTGATTTCAAAGGGGAAAAAAAAAAGCTTTTGAGCAGATTCTTAAAAAAAAAAAAAGAGATTTTTAACAGCGTGGGCTTTGATGTCAATATTTTGCGTGCACCTTTGGCAAATATTTTTGTAGAATTCCTGAAGATGCACAAAACTGCAATTTGTTCTCCAAAAGGGTTAGAGGCTGCTATGAGGGGAGCCAAGGAGAGGGGATTTATCCCAATCTCCTGTTCTCTGAGAAAATCTCTCTGGAAGATGATGATTTTTCTACATTATCCCATGGACCCTTCTGGGTTTTGTTTCTGAAATGCCCAGAAAGTTTTTCTGCACAAGTCCCGCTACCAGGAATCCTGCCGTCCATTTTGGAGGAAGTACGTTGTTTTCAAAATAATTTGTTACTCGGTGTGTCTGCTCTTCTGGCACGAGAGTAGCTCCGTCATGGCAGAGATGACAAATAAGAAATATTTGTAAAAAAATCAAACCTGTTCTGGAAAGTTTATTTTTTGGAAATTATTTGTCCGCACAGATTATAGAGAGAACTTTGTGTCGTTACAGATGGAGTTCTCCAGTGCTCTGGACTATGCTTTTTCAATAAGTATTAAAAATAAACTGATGCTTTAAAGTACACAAACTTATTTCTATGAACTTCTAGTGAGTCAGCTTTCGGCAACTTCTAGTACTTTTTATGGGCTTTGTTTCTTACAACCCAAATAATGTTTACAGCCTCTAAATCTCAAAAACACATGCCAATATTTACAAGCGTTGATGCTAAGATCAATATTTTCATGCATATTCTATCACTAAAGGCAGCACATTGAGGAAGGATAATCCAACTTCATTTATAATCTCATAGTACTTAGTGCCTTAAGTGATGTGCTTTTTAGATTCAGAAATGAATATAAAAGTTAAAAAAAAAGAAACAACACTGAAAACGAGGGCAACAAATAGAGCAATGGAGGAAGATTTGAAATAAGCTATCACTCATTTTTGGAAGCATTTTCTTACTTTGTCAGGGTTGAAAAGAGGTCTTACTTATTTGAAATGATATATTTTACAGAGAAAGAAAACATTTATAAAATACATCCTCCCTAGCAGGTGATGGTGGTGGGCTGGCCAGCCCTTCTAAGGACAGCTCTTCTCTGATGGCAACGGAGAGTTCATCTGCAAATGAACAGCACATTTCTAAACCTGCACTTTCATGGCTCACAGTTCAGCTTAGTGGCTGCAATTAGCAATTAAACGGGTACAAGAAATGCCTGTATTTGTTGCAAGAGGGTTAGTTTCATTTCTGACTTGGAAATGACAGCGCAGACACATAAGGAGCAAAAAAATCATGTAAAACCAGGAGGAAAACACGCCGCGTTAGCTGGGATGCTCAAATTATGCTGCATTAATATGCACGAAAGAATTAAAAGAATTAAAAGCCTTTAAAAAAAGAGATGTTTTTTAAAAAGTCATGTAGTGTCATTGCTTATTCAACAACAGCCCACTTCTCCTCCAAAGCAGTACGCTGGGTTTGAAAAAAAAAACCCAACCCCACACCGCTGTAGAGAGAGCACATGTTACATCAGACACAGTACCTGATTTTTCACTGCACAGCTTGTCAGCTAGATAGTCTGCCTCTTGGGCGATAAGTGAGAATATTTCATCTTCATACTCTTCTACGATACTTTCCCACTGTAAAGATGAAAAAAAGGAGGATACTCGTACTGTGCTTTTTTTTTTTTTAGCTAGAAATAAGCAAGGCGGTTGCGATGCTGCGGCAAGGAGCCCCTGGCTCGCTCCGCTCTCCCTGCCCTACGCAGCGCGGGGATGAATGGGGCTGCCCGAGAATTAATGCTACCAAATATTACTTAAACTTTATGCCCAGCCTCACTGTTGTTTCAAAACCACATTCATGGGTTGGGGGGGAAAACTCCTCCAAAAGGCATTTCACTCGGTTAGGGACCCCCCCTCCTTTCAACATGGACTCAGGGAGGAGGCACTCGAAATTTAAATAAAACAAGCCCATTTTGTATTGTGATATTAGTGGTCACGATGTGCAAAAATTACAGCTCCCTGACCCTGCAGATGCAGCTCTGATTTCACTACAGATATAGAGCAGCCGACAGCAATGAGCTGCCGAGCCCCCCCCACCCCAGTATTTAGGGAGCTGCTGGTAATTCACCTCGGTGCCACAAAATGGGTCTCTGACCCCCTGGGAAGGGTGAAGGAGCATGGCTCTGAGGGGGTGCACCACCCAGCCTGGTGTTTGGCACCTTTTAGGAAGCCTGGGTGCATATTAAGAGGGAATTCCCATCCCCAAAATCCAGACCTCAACCCATAAACAAGGGGAAGCCCTTTACCATGGGTGGAGAAATAAACATACTCAAATAAAATCTGCTTGCTGGAAGTGGTGCTCAGTACACACACAAAAAAAAAGGCCCTTTGCTGCGCTTTGCTAAAAAAATCAAACCAATATCTGCCAGGACATGCAGTAACCCCGAGCTGCCGGTGACCGAGGCAGAGCTGCTGCCTGCGCTCCTTGCCGGCAGCTCCGGCCCTCCGAGCGTGCACGCCGGCTCGCTCGCCTGCTTCTTTCAAGTCCCCAACTGCTCAAAAGGCCACGGCCAGCACAACCCCATGGCTTTTTGGGGGTCTTTGGGGGGTTTTTTTTGCACGCTTTCCATGAGAGCTAAAAAAAAAAAAAAAAAAAAAGACTTCAAAAGCATTAAAAAAACCCCAACATATATTTGAAGAAGGCGCTGGCATGAAGCCAGGGAGAGCATCTCAGTGTTTTTAGCAGAATTAGCTGAGAAAAATCCATCCCTACGCCACGAGGCCTAAGAAGAAAAAAATGACATCCCTCTCCTCCTCCCTTAATTTGTCCATAAATATTTGAAACCACTTTAGTAGCAATCTGGATTTTTAGCAACTAGTACAATTCCCTTATCTCCTGCTCATAAATCAACAGAGATATTTTTCTGGTAAATGCTGATTTATATTTAATCATTTAGAAAAAAATTCCCCAAGTAAAATGTAGTTTTGAACTGTTGGAGTTTAGGAAATTTGTAACATATAAAGCATCTGGTATAATCTGTGGGTTACTTCTGCAAGTGGCGTGCCTTTTGTAAATGCTTTATTCATATTTATGAAGCCCTAAATAGATCCGAATACGTTTCTAAATAACATTATAAAGCATCTGACAAAACGCAGTGTTATCTCCAAACACTCAGACGGTTTCTGCGAGGAGCCAGTACAGAGTACGTTAAAATACGGCAAGAATCTTAAAACAAGGCACAATCTGCATGAATTTCCTAGTGACGAGAAAGAGTGGGCACGCTGACACAGCTTTCGCTGGAAAATAAAAGGTTACTCCTTCGTTATGTTGGCTTACCGCAAATTTCAAAGGTTTGTAAGCATCAGATTAAACCCCGATTTTTTTTTTAAAGTCTGCATAGATTTTTCTCTTCTCGCCTAGGAGCAGATCTCTCCCATCTCCTTTTCTGTCCCAACAACTCCATTAAGTTGCTCTCTGACTTTGCTAAAGGAACCTCATGGAGGCAAAAATTGATTTTTTTTGCTTATTATATCACCAAAAAACCCCACTTCATACAGATAATGCCTAGTTAGATCGCAGAAAGAGAAAAAGAGCATCCCTCTCGCTATGTAGAACTGTTGACACATTACATTACACACGTAATTAAAAACGTCAGCTCCAGCTAAGGTGGCCCTGGAGAACCTGCGCAGACCCTTCCGGCTCACACCCAACGCGCCCCTCGCGCCCCTCGCCCTCCTCCAGAAGCCAGCCGCCCTGTTTGAAACCTCCCGGCAGCCCGAAGAGACCGCGGCGAAGGGAGACGGCCGGCGGCGGCGGATGTTTCGGGCCATGAAAGCCCTTGGCGCTCCAGCCACTTGTTTCTCTAGTTGAAGCGGAGTTTGCAAAAGTCCCGGGCTTTCAGTTGTTGCTCTGTCTTTTAGCCGCTGCTCGCCAGCTCAGATGCAGCTGTTTAATACCTCCCAGGGGTTTTGTGTGGAAAATAATAGCTTACAAAACCTAGCTTCTCCCAGGTTCTACTATTTCAGCTTTATTTCCGAACAGCTGGTCCGTGTCTTTGTCCATCCCCTTCCCTCCTGGCCGCGGCGAGAATTCGGCAGGAAACCTCCGGCCGCTACCTACGCCCCGAGAGCCACCGCCGCTGGCGGTGGGGGTCAAAGAGCAACCCTCGCCCTTGGAAACGGGGACAAAAAAAAAAAAAACCCCAAACTTCGCGCCCCGTCTAGACAGGTCAAGGTGCAAGATGCTCCTCTCCCTGTTGCGTCTTCCGGAAAGGGGCGTGAACCGGAGCCAAGTGCACAGCAAACACCCGCGCCGCATCCCTGCCCCTTTAGAAGACTTCTTTTTTTTTTTTTTTTCTTCTTCTTCTTTTTCTCTCCACCCTCTGCTGATCAAAGTAGGAAGTTTTCATGACAACCATAGTCAAAGGGCCTGCATCGCAAATGAACTCGATTTCGGCGATGTTGATATATCCCGGCTCCATTGTCTCTTTTCAGACACAGTATGAACCCTTCCGGTCTCAATGATTACATTACAGAAGGACTTTCACATGTGGGCTTCATTTGCACAAAGGGGTTGCCTTGCTTCACCACCATCTGGCCACAAATCAGATAAATAAAGGCAGGAGAATTAAAATTAAAGCTTAGAGGGTTTTTTTTTTCTCTCTCTCTCCCCCTTCGTCTTCTTCTTGCACCGGGGCCCATTATGAAAACCCTCCCTCCCCCCTAGTTGCATTCTGGATGGGGAGACTACTTTTTATGAAACCTGGGAAAAGCAAAAAAGTTCCTAAAAAAAAAAGACAAAAAAAAAAAGAAAAAAGAAAAAGAAGTCTGGGAAAAGCAAAAAAGTGCCCAAAAAAAAAAGGACAAAAAAAAAATACTGCTGTCTTCCCCTCCCAACCTGTTTGCAGGGCAGCGTAACCTATTTTACAGTAAAGACAGGCTCATGCAAAACCACATTTTGCTATCAAAAGTCAGTCTCATCCACTGGGATGCGAATATTTTTTTTCAGGAAAACACAATGTCCCACAAGCTGAAAAAAAAAAAAGCTGGTGGCGGCGGAAGGCGGTGGCAGAAGTTGTGTTTGAAACTTGTGCTCCAAACTGCTGGTTCTTCCTCCCGCCGGAGCGGGGAGCGAAGAGGCTCAGGCAGCGCTCAGACACAGGGGAAGGGCTTTTCCCCCCCAAGAAAGAGAAATACATGGCAGTTTCTGAAGGTAGAAAATAAAATAACCTGCGAACGCAGGAGGAAGGTGTTACAGCCCTTACGACAGAAGGTGAGATTCATCCTCACAATCTAATTTCAGCCCTGGCATCGCTTCTATTGAGGTCAGTGTTGCTCCGGGAGGGATTTTTTTTGCAATCTGATTGCTATAGCAATAAATTGCACTAAATTTCATCCCCCTTCCAAGCTACTTCCAGGACAGTAACTTAAGTCAGCTGATGGGGAAAGCCACTTTTCAAGGCTGTATTTCTTTACACAGAGATATTCAGTGCCATAAGCAGAAGGGTTTTACTCTGTAAATTCTGGAAAAAAAGATTTTTCCATGTCTATATTCCAACCGATATTCAAGTGTGTAGTCATATCGCCTATCGCCCCTCTGCAGCCCCTTCCCGTGGCTTCCTGGCTGGTCAGGAACACTGTGAGCGTGGCTGAGCCAAAGCCCACAGACGCCACAGGGTACCCTGCCCAAAGACGGGGCTCTCGCATCTCCTGAACTTTATCACGTGCAGCAAAGCCAAGCACCGACCCAGGAGAAAATGCATCCAATGTCTGAAAAAAATAACGAACCCTCAAAATTCATGTGACAAACCCCACAAATTTACAGAAATGGCTTTGCTGCATGTGCTGTTGTTTGGATGCACGAGAACGTTTTCGTACCATACTGGCACCTATGTGATGTGGTTCAGGCTGAGCATGGCTTGTATTTAGCATCATATTTAGATTTGGGCTGTATTCTCTTGCTACAGTAATGAAAAGTATTTTAGAGATAGCGTATACATAAAGAAGATGAATAAAAACGTAAGAGCATAACTTGCTAACAGTTGGGTTTGCTAATTTTTTGTTTCTTTTTAATAAATTACACACTGGATGTGTAATCTCTGAATAACTTTGTCTTCCCTCATTTGTTTGGAGTCAGACTCACGCTTTGGGTAGCAACTATTATTACATGAGCGTGTTTCTTGTAAACCCATGGATGCAGAAGCTGCCAAGATAATCTATTAATTTCTGTTGTCCATTTGTTGGGTTTTGCCTAAGGAAATTTTTGCAGAAATAAATGCAACTTGAATTTAAGCGAAGTATCTTTTGTAGAGCTGTGCTCTGCTTGGGCGTACAGGGCTCTAGGCAGTTGAGAGTGCTCTTTCTGAAAGTGTTTTAATAGTAAGAGAGGAATAAGTATTTGGACAAGTGGTGGAAAACTAAAGCCTTTCTTTCTATACTGTGAAGATTTTGAATAGTACTTGTCAATAAAGCAACTCCTATTGTAATTGTACCGGAGACATGGGCCTCCACCCCGAAAAAGCTGTCTCAGAGATACTAACCTCATTAAAATATGAATGAAAAGGCAGCCATCATTGTAATGGGAGAAAACCATTTACTCGGCAACAAACTTTATCTGCTATCTTTTGTAAAAATATAAATATGATATCTAGCAGATTTTTTTATTACATTTGACGAGGAGACTGATGAACACACGAGGGTTTTTTTAAGTTTTCAAATAAGTCACAAAATCTGATCCTTCCCTCCTTGCTTTTTCTACTGAGCATTTCAAAACTGGAAGCACCTCCAAATAATTTGAAATGTTTAAAAGGAAAAAAAAAGAGGGCTTTGTTTCTTTGGGGCTTTTTTTTAAGGTTGAAGGAAACTTTCGCCTTTATTTTTGTGTTTTTTTCCAGAATATCTCATCCAATTTCAAAACAAAACAAGAGAATTCATTACAGACTGCTGTGACGACACCCTAATAACAGTCAATTATAGGGTGCTCAAATGCCTGTTCATTACTATGTCTCTGTTAATCTAGTCCTAAATTTCTTGCTTGATAGATACCACAACCGGCCAAGAATACAATTGCATTACAAAGTGCAATAAAAAATATACAAAATGTAACTGCAGGAAGTAGGCAGTTTCAAAATAACCAAGCTGTCAATCAAACATTTGTCAAAATAATTAGACATATCTGGTCATTTTTTTAATAAAATATAGACAGACTCGGAATGGATAATATGTGAAGCTTTGGGTTTAAATAGGAGTTGTTTCAAAGACTTGGAAATAAGTCTTTTAAAATGTTTCATGTAGTTTAATCATTATCTTTTCATCCACAAAAGTGTTCAAATCATTTTTGATATTAGTTAAAAGTCAATATTTAGAAGTGAAAATTCAAACCTCCTTTGCTCTAGGCTAAAACAGGAGCAACATGAATGCTGAGCTGCTCTAAAGGCTGATGGGATATATAATTAGCTATTATGTTAATTGAATCCACTGTGAGTTTGTTGTATGAGATTTCTTCATATAATATGCAAATAGCTTCGAAGGTTTAGTTTTATTAGACAATATAATTAGAAATCTTCTAAAGGAGTGAATTCTAATGAGGCATAATAAAGCTTTGTAAAATATCTGTTTGCTGGGTGAGCAGACCACCTGGGCTTAATCAATACCGGGAACTTTATTGTGTAACGGCATATTTTAAAGAAAGTTTAAGAATTTACCTTTCTAGTTCCATTCATCGTAGTTTTATTTTAAGAGAAGGAGAGCTCATTTTAGCAAGGAAGGAGGTGAAATTCTTGTAATAAGGAAGGAGGTGAAATTCTTGTAATCTGAGGGGAGGAAATAACTTCAAAAATAAACGATTCGAATTCTGCTTATTTAAAAGAAAATAAAAATAAATTTAAAAAACCCCTCTCCCAGCTGTAGTGTCAGTTATGTGCATCTCGAGACGCTTAAAGTGAAATGTTACATGAGCGAAGTTAGCCATTATTCCTGCCATTAAATGCCTGCTTCAAGCAGATGTACATACTTTAGCTTCTGTAGTGTAACTAATCAGCGTAACTTCACTTTTAGTAAGATAGCCCAACATGTTAATATGTGGAATTAAGCACTCTCTTCTAAAGGAAGAAATTCACACCAGGGTATTCCGGAGCCAGTCCCGAATTCCACCCTCACATTCCACTTGCTTTAAGACCACCACCAAAGACAAAGCTTAAACTATTTTAGCTAATGCCAGAATGCCAAAAATGTGTAATCTCTCGTCTAATTCGCCTTGTTCGCACTTTAGACTGTGCCAAAGCTGCACTATTCAGTCTTAATATTAATTGAAAATAATAGACAGGATACTTTGTGCTAGCATAGCATTCAGAGAAGGGCATTTTTTTTCCCCCGTCGACAATAATCAGTAGCAACACATTAAGAAAGAACCTGAAGCCCTGATTAAAGCAGTAGATTTAAGCAAACCAAAAAAACCACATTATCACAGCAAGTGCCCTGCCAGCCCCCCTGGGGAGGAGAGGCAGAAGTCGACCCAGGCGAGGTGTCCGTGCAGCCAGGCTGCAGCTACCCAGAAAATGTTTCATTTCTTTGTGCCGTACTCAAATATCTCTGGTCCTACACTTCACAGAGATGCTCTCTGCAATGCCAAAAATCCAACAAACCCATACTTAATAAAGGCAATATTGTGAATATATTATGAACTTATCACATCTCATACAGTAGATCATAAAACCGTTGTACCTAGGTCTGGGTGGAGACCTAACTGGTACAAGTAGCCATCCATTAATGCTTCTCTGATCCATACACTTAAAATCGGCAGCAGCAGGGGCTTGTTCCTCTGAATAATGAGGATCTCAGCACAGCAGAAAAGGATGACATTGTACACATCATTTTCAGCTGAAAAAAAAATCACTGGGTTTATTTTCCCAAGTTCTGCTTTAAGCCGTTCAGAAGTTGTTTGCAATCTCTCAAAAACTCCCTCCCCTCCCCACCACCACTTGAGGAAAAAAATACTCAGTCAAAACCAACCTTCCTCCCCAAATGTGAACTTTATTCACACCCTGGTTTTTTATTTCTTCCTTAGATTCAAAGCATCTGGAGAAGATAGCCTGGAGCAGCCTTCAGAAATCGGGACCATGCCCTGGAGAATTAGTGTCAGAAGAGGATGTTACCTGTTTGCCTTGCCTGCTATCCTCCCCTTATCCCCTAAGGGAACAAAACCAGGCGGATTCTGCCTAATGTTAATTAAATCACTCTGTTAATTAGAAGTAAGGTGCTTTAGCAACAAGCAAACAAAGGGTCCTATTCCTCCCTTGCTCTGCAGGTTGGACTCAAATAACTCAGAAAGCAAATAGAGGCTGAGGAGGAACCCACATGCTTTGTTCAGCCTTTCCCACCTCTTCCCCAGGTGAAACGAGCTCTCCTAACGAAGGGCTGCCTGTGAGGGACACTGGATGCCGAGTCCCCAGCGAAGGAGAGAAAATATGAAAAAAAATTAAGTTTGATAGTCTGTTGTGCTGGAGAAGGTTTAAGTGTTCAGTCCCATGGGCCACACCTGGGCTAACGGACTCAGCAGGCATTGACACGCAACTGTCTGTGCTGTTGGGCCAACTCCTTGGTGGGGACAGCTGGGGAGGTCTGTGGGGTGAAGGGCTGAAGAGGCCAGGCTGGAGGTGAACACCCCGTCTTGGAGTGCGTGGATGGACGTCACCCCTCGTCGGGAGGCCTTGGTGCTGGAGAGCACATCGTGGAGTTTCATTTAGGGAAAGCGAGCTAAGATGAAGTGCCGGCCTGCTGGGATTCCCGTGGGATCCAGATCTGAGCTGAGTAAGGGTGCATCCCTGGAGCCATCGGTTCCCAGCTGGGGGGTAACGCTCTCTGCTGATGCCGGCTGTGCACCTCCTCCCCAGGGGTGACACCCTGCACCTCCTGAATCTCTTTTTCCATCCCTGTGAGCAGATGAATCGAAAGGGTTGCTACTCCCTGGTGTTCAAAATAAAACAGCAGGTTCTTCTCATTGCTCTATTAAAGTCGTAATTTTAAAGCAGCAACACGTCTGTCAGGGGACACTCTGTGACTACAGCGCAGGAAATAACACTGATAAAGGGAAACCCCGCTGGAAATTTTTAACTAGTCTTATACATGACAGTAGATGAAATTTTCTAATCCGTGGACATTTCTATGCTTCATAGATTTCCTTGCTAAAAGCTCAGAATTTCTTAAACTCCTCTGTCCTCCTCCCCCAGCAACCTCTGCTCCGAAGGGCAGGTCTGCAGCCTCCCCCCACGCTCCCCGGGGAAACCCAGCGCATCCTCCACAGCACTAAACCTGCACCGGGAGTATCGCACGAGCTTCCTCCCACCGCTGCTGCTTCCGTGCTTCCAGGGCAAGTAAAGGGTGGCAGGTTTCAGCTACTTGACTGCAGCCTTCTAAGACCACCTATAGACTTAAGCCTGTTAAATTAACCTTAATACCGTCATTATTCCTCTGCTGGATGGTAACCATCTGGCCATGACTTCATGTTGCAGTTAACCTAGGCTCCTGCCTAGATTTTAGCTGAAATCCCCTTTTTTTTTTTTTGCCCACATTGCAAAAGCACTGACTGAAGCTGGGTCAGGTTTAAGCTGGGCTGTGTCTCCCCAGCATCAGTAGGGATGTGGATCGGTGAATCCCATCCCAGCCTACCCGAAGCCGCCAACTTTACAGTAAGGATACCAGCACATTGCTTATTCTCTGACTGTCCTCCGTTGCCCACTCTCATCCCTCCATGAGTACAAAGGGTTGGAAAAACAGGTCTCCACATAAATGATGGTTCCTACATACTTTTATCTTGGCTTTGCTCTTTGCTTGGGGATGCAGTTAAAGCAGTTTAATTTTCACTGAAAATAACCTCTTACATGACATTAGTAGCATGGATGCTGCCTAAGCTACAGCTGTGATGGCTCTCCATTTTTCCTTAGGGGTTGGATTTTGTGTCTCCTCTGCCTACTCCATCCCCACTCACTCCACGTGTGTCTGAAGCTACTTATGTACCCCCGACCTGCAGCACAGGGCCATTTCTCATGGCTCCATTTACTACAACAGGGCCATTTCTGTCCTCAAGGTGCCATATGCACATCCCCACCTATACAAGGAACGATGAAATACATCATACAGTCCTCATGGATAGCAGCTTGGGGTGACATTGCCTGTCCTCAGTCAACAGCAAGTGATTTATTTTCATTTTTCCTTTCCTATTCCTGGACAGAAGGTAATACACCCTTTCATTGCCTGAGAAAGCTCTTTCCACCTCTGTAAAGCCACCCCAGCCCAGTGACACAAAGCCTTTTGAGGAGAGGACCATAAATTAGCAGACAAAAAGAAAAAGTCTTACCAATGAAACACAGTCCTGGCTGGGCTGCCATGTGATTTTATCATATAATTTCTTTTTTATTTCTTAATAGAGCTTTCAGTTGCATGCTGCATTGGTTTTTGAACGTCCAGGAAACAAGAAGTGAGCAGGAGGCTTTGTTCAAAAATATTGCTGGGTCACAAAGTAATATAAAGCCATGGCAAACTGTCCATTTGCAGTGTATTTTAAAACATTGCACAGCATCGTGGTATGCCCCGTGTACAGTGAAACACTTCAGCACATTGATCCTTTGCCTTCAGTGGAACATAAGCATATACCCATGTGCTTAAATAGATGTGTCATGTATACACGCTTAAATATATGTGTCAAGCTTAAAGAGGGTATCTGAGCACATTGGATCCAGAAGGTCCAGAACAGCCTCAGTCCAGTTCCTCAGCACAAAATTGCTGTGAGTGTGCCCATCCTGAGAAAGGACGTCCAAGTGTAGTTTAAGGCTACCCGAACGATGGATCAAGAGCAGATGTGATCCAGGTGAGCTCTGTATAGAGAAGGGCAATCGGCCGCCTAGAGATTTACCTATTTTACACCAGATTTTCTATGGCAATGCACAGTGCCAGCCTATGTCTTGTATGGTATAAATCCTGCTCAAAACTAGGGACAGCAGAGCGCTTGCCTCAGCTTCAGGGCTCTGCTCCTTCCTTCTACTAGGGGACAGCTGTAACTCACAAAACTGGGGTGTTTGGGACATGGGAAGGGAGCACAAAAGCCACGGGCCTCCTCGCTGCCGCTCGGTGAGCCCCAACGAACATCGCCAGCATCCCAGCAGCCGCGAGAAAGCCAGGTACTGCCTCTTCCTTCATTCAGTCTGAACAAAAACAAGGGCGTTTAGTCTTTGCGAAAGGTATTCCAGGAATGTTGAAGTTTCAGCGGTTTTTGCTTTTTCTTTCTCGAAAAAATCTACCGCAAATTTTTAGCGCTCCCCTCCAACACATCTACCCCCATACCTGCCCAGGGGAAACCAGTGGAAATTCATAACCTCACCTATGAGCAATCTAAACTAAGCTTCTCTACCCCAAAAAATTGACTCTGAGTAACTTAGCGGTGAAAAGAGACCCAGCTGATAAATAAACATCACCAACTAATTCTGTGCAGACTTATCAGCTATCGCTTAAGAGAGGCAAAGGGGATTATCACCCCAGCTGGCAGGAGCGGCCGCCTCTCTGCTGCACTTACAGGTACCAAAGGTCAGCTTCTTCCAGCGGCTTGCTGGGGCTCCCCACGTTTCTCCAGGGAGTTAACCCCCATTCTGCAGAAAACTAAGAGCTGATTTTACTTCAACACTGAGAAATGTTTATATACGTAGGGAAATTAACAGTAAGAACTACTTTCTGGTTTTATCTTAAGGGGATGGTTGTCACTGAAGCATCCCTTGTGTACAGTTGGTAGAACAAAACCCAAGTTTAACTGCTTCTCTGTTCACTGCATGAAGGTACTCAATACCACAGGATTTTATTTTAGTTAAAAGAAAAAGTTGAGAGCAGTTGATTGCTTAAATTAAGCCTCGTTTTCTACAGTGAAGCCTTTCTAATTTCTAGATTGGTTTCTAGAATGTTTCTAGGGATGGTAGATCCCAATATTCCAAGCATATGCATATTTGTATAAGCCATCTGCTTTAAT
Source organism: Calonectris borealis (assembly GCF_964195595.1). Classification (NCBI taxonomy): domain Eukaryota; kingdom Metazoa; phylum Chordata; class Aves; order Procellariiformes; family Procellariidae; genus Calonectris; species Calonectris borealis. Next base: position 162,082,726 of record NC_134313.1, on the reverse strand, counting down.
GTTACATTTGATAATGCCTTAGATACAGCTGGACAATCCAGATTACGGTAAGCATTCGTGGGTGTTTTTTACAGCAAAAGTGTATACAAATCTACAAATACCAAAGTCATCTGTTTTCAAAGCAAACACAAATTAATGCGGATGACTGCATACACAAAAACACGGTATAAAACCAGGCATACCTGCATGCCATGAGCTAAATACCATGGGCATAAATCAGTGTTGAACCCCAGGCACCCAACCCCTGAATATCTGGCCGTCACCGATTCCCCATCCAACAGCGACAGACTCCACGCGATATTGAAGAGATGATTATGAGAGTATTACCCCACCTAGCACTGCTGAAGAAAGGCTCCCACGCTGAAGGGAGTCACAAATAATTAAATGTTTCAAAACACAATGGATATGACATGCTTTCAAAATAGCATCTATAGAACGGCTTCCACTAGGGCGAGGAGCTCTCGGGAGGGAAAGCCCTTTCACTCACTTCAGTTGATTACCTGTATAAAAGGGCTTAATTTCTCCGGAGCGTTTCGTTTCCGAATCGCCTCTTTTTACCAAAGCCATTGAGGCAGGAGTGGCAGGTACTCATACAACCCGTGAGATGATGTTTCCCCAGACGGAGCTATGAGGACATGGGTCCTGGCTAGATTTAATTTTTAACATGCAATTAAAAAAAAAAAATTTTAAAAAAGAATTTTCTTGGAAATCACCTTTTCCATCCCAATTCTGCTAACCTAGACCTTCACCCAGTTTGACAAGCAGCAGGTTCCTGAAGGATTTTGGCATCCCTTGGCTGAGAGCCAGCCCAGCTCCTGGCCCCCTTCAACACCCATTTGGGAAGAAGTGGTTGCCCAGCCCCCTTGGCCACGGTGCCCCATGAGTCACTTGCAGGCTAAAATCTTGCATTTCTTTGGTGGGTTCCTGGAATTGTGTCCTAAACTGGTAGTGCCATTTTCAAATGCATTTTGATGGGAGGTGCTGGATGGTCAGTGGTTTTAAAAGATTGCCTTGCCTCCTTCATTGAAGAAACAGTTGTTGGGGAACGTAACTGCAATCACCCATTAAGAACATCTTGGCCGAGTGAAAATAATTTCCTTAAAAACTAGCTCAATAGGTTAAAATCCACAAATAAATTAAATACTTCAAGAAAAAAAATGTGTGCCATTATAAAGCTGTGTAAAACAACCAGATACCAAAAAAAAACCATAGGAAAAGGCAGTGCAGAACACACAAACAAAACTGATATCAACTTTTAATATCTGCTGCTATGAGCTGCTATTGACTTCCTGTGATCAATGATTCGAACAACTGTCCCTCCGCCCCTGACACCCTATGGCTAATTCAGGATCCGTGCCCCATTGACAGCAGTAGTAGTCTCCATTTTATCTGATGGGAATCAGATCAGGTCATTGGATACTTCTGTGTTTACTACCTTAACATGCTTTTAATTCTTTGGTAGTGTATATTTATATCTGGACTTCCTGGGGGGTTTATGCTCTTTTTAAGGATAATTACAACCTGTTAGGAAAATGCCCTTAAGTTCTATAAATACATTCTCAACTCTGATCTTCATTGTATACAGATGTTTTCTCTAGGATTTTCTCTCATTTAAAAAATAATATTTAAAAATGCATATGTAAGGGAGCGAAATTAAGAAATACAAGAGTTTTAGATAGGCATGAGTTGCTGAAATGTTCATGGATTTGTAGGCTTTCCCACAGATTTTATGGGATGTAAATATTTTTACAAGCTTGAGACGAATGAGGATAAAACACATGTAGTTTCTAGAGAAACTTGATGGAGATAAATGCAGCCGGTCTGGACTTTCTTATCACCAACATTACACTTCAGAGGGAAGCTTGCGTGGTGGCTGGCTGATAAAAATAACGTTAATGTCCCTGTGTGCGGACAGGTATGAAGCTGGTGCCAGTAGAGATGCAACTGGGTGAGGACACACACAGGTTTTAATCCCTGTGAGTTTGAATTTGGCATTTACTGGGTGCTGATGTTCTCCCTGGAAGGCTGGGTCTCTCCAGCCGGCCGCAATGCCCTCTCTTGGAAATCCCCATTTGTGTCGGTGGGTCCTTCTCCCTCATCACCTTTGCGCTCTCTCTTCAGGAAACTGAAGAACTTGAATCACCAAGCAACTAAACAACTTAAAACTCAGATAGTGACGGAGATAAGAACAAAAGAAGAATAATTAAGCATTAAAAATCCTATGTGAAAATGACTTCATTCTCAAGTGGGTATAAAACTAATATACGTGTGGGACATTTGAAGAGCACCAAAGGCTCATGAGATACTGCGGTGAAATTTAGACCACAGCTAATTTTATCTTCTCTGATGGAATGTTTTTTCCTTTTATCCTCCAGTTTCCAAATTTTCAGGGCAAACTCTGACTTCACCTATTTAAAAAATACCTAATTTTATTATTAAAATTATTTGGATTAGAAACACCTTTGGGCAAAAGCTGATTTTCTGTAATGTCCTTATACTGGGTGGTGTAGAGTTGGTTGCTCCATGATTAAGACTCTTGGTACTACTGAGGTACACTAAATAGTAGTAACTTCTTAGTGCATCTTCAGTGCGTCTTGCTGCAGCAGAGGTGGTGCAAACACTGCAGAACGGGATTATTGAGGAAAAATCAGTTTGTTTTGTAACAAAACACAAAATCCAGTTCTTGTGAAAATTTCTGTTTAGCTTCCTCACAAGAAAATCTTGGAAATGTCTGGGAGTGGGGAAGCATCTGCTTCCCCAAAAAGCCAGGCACCAGTTCTCCGTATAGGAGACAGTGTGGTCCAGTACATGGTAGAACCAGGCTCTAGGTTCTAGCTCCACTGTCAACCAGGTGAACCACCTAGTCATTTATGCCTCTGTTTGGCCACCAAAATGTTCAGAAACAGCAACCCTGCTTCTATATACGTGCCAAGGGATGAGCTGGGCTCGGACAGAGATTTTTATTTCCATTTGGATAGTTTGGAGGGATTTGGGGAAGCAGACTGTGAGGATGCTCCGTGTCTATATTTCACCAGCATCTTTAATGTGTTGGACTACGTCTTTAGCTTCTCCTCCTTGCGAGAAAGTGCACACCAGTAAAATGGGTGGCTCCCAGGGTGGGAGATTAGACTTGTTCACACCCCGGGGGATATTGGAAGTGACAAGAATATCTAAGAAGAGCTTTAGAAGTACAGCTTATCCTCCTTACATTGCCAATCTGTCTTTTGCTGAGAGCTGCCTGGGAATGGATTTCCCACTGGATTAATTAATTCTAATTATGACCTTCCATCATCTACCCATAAATTGGCTTGGTGTGGACGTAGGTGAGATTTCAAATACAGGCTGCACATTAAATATACATACATATATATATATGTATAGCTGTGTGTGTACATACACAAGCAATTCTCCATGTGGGACTGCACGGCAACTGTGCCGGATGCTGTCTGCGAACGCATCGCCAAAGGATATTCCTGTCTTCATTGAATAACGACAGCCAGCCAGGCTGGCAGGTAGGTAGAGAGTAGCATTTTATAAGTGACCTGTATCTTAAATAGCAGATGTTGGGTTTTGGCCAGATTTCTTTTTTCTTGGTTTTTCAGCAGAGCCACCCAGGCTCCGCTTTCCTCCAACTACAGTCAACCTTAGTTTTGTCTCTGGGTTAATTTTCTCCTCTCAGCTCTACATTGCCTTGCTTCCAATGCGCTCTAGGATCTCAGCCGGATCTCTCGGGGACACAGCAATGCCTTCGAGGCTGTCCTCAGGGCTGTTGTAGAACACCGCTAAAAGCACCCACAGCCTCCGCTTCCATTACATCGCGGAGCATTAAAGATATGGACCTTTATTGGATACTGACATATAAATTAAGAATACTGTTCAAAATAATGCACTGGATAGGGCCTGAGGGGTACCAAGCCAAGAAAACAACTGTAAATCTTCCATCTGCAACTCACCCCCTTGAGTGTGGAACGTGCGATGTATCTTCACCTGATTAACCCAGCGTCCCAGATTGGACCGGGGATATGGCTGCCCCGGTCTTGCTATTGCTTGCCCTTGGTGGCATCGAGCAGGCTATATTCTCCCTGCCAAAAGACATCGAGGTCTCATAGCCTCAGCAGGGAGCTCAGCCACTGCCACATCTCTTGGGTGATGTATATGGAGTTACCAGAACCCAGGCTTGGCCCAGGGTTTTCTTCTTTCCAGGAAAAGTTTTGTAGAAAACTGCTTTTTGTACAATATTTTGATCAAGAAGATTAAAAAAAAAAAAAAAAAAAGAAGGAAAATTATCCTAAATTATCAAAAAGGAGCGAAATAAAGAAATAATTCTCCTTTTCCTGATACTCTGCTGCAAAGCTTCTAGCACAACAGTTGCAGTAAATATCAGCTACTGTTTGTAATCCATATATGTGGAGCCATATGTTTTACAGTCTGGATTAAGGCAACCAAAGCCCATCTGATCTTGGTTGTCAATAAATCATACAGACCCAGAAGGACTCACAGGAATCTCAGGAATTGAAAAGCTATAGTTACCTCTTTGCCTGGTAACATTACCAGTGATTCACAGAAACTGTAAGACTTGTGATGTAAAGAAAACTCATAACTACTCTGAAAACTATAGCCATATATAGCTACTCTGAAAATACTCAGAAGAGGATCTGTTTTGAGAGTACCAAATCTGAATTGCAGGAAACTCCTGTAGAAAATAAGAAAGAAAGAGCCACTCCTTTATAAGCTTATTTTTTGAGTAAAAAATCATACTTTAAGGATCATATCATTTTGGTGATGCTTATAGGAACATTATGCCCTTTGAACAACTTTTTGCAAGATCAGGATAATGGGCAAGTAAAGCTCAGAAAGCCTAATTATTTTATCTAAGTTAAAGAAATACATGGCAGAACAGCTCCTCTTTAAAGGTAATTTTTTAAATGCCTCAACTCCACAACTCCTCCCGCAATTCACCTAACCCAAGCGCAAATTTTTCCTTGATTATTTTTTGTGGAAAAAAAATAGAGCAAAAAGAGGTGTGACTAGGAAATGAGTACTGCCAGGCTAAAAAAAAAATATCCCTGCTTCCCCCTGTCTCTTAGTGCAGGTCAGGCCACCTTTGGGGGCATCCTTTTGGGAAAGCATTGCCCTGAAAGAGTGCCTGCCCTGCAGCCCAGAGGTGTAACGGCAGTAGTGCAGTCCAGCCCCAGCGCAGCCCGGCTCTGCGGGGCTGCGGGCAGACCTCAGGGTGCCTTAACGAGACTTTTTAGGTTTTGGGTGATCCTTCACGTTTCTTTGTATGAAGACACAACGCCATCACATAAATAGAGCAGGTTTTGTTGTAAGGAGCAGGCTCCTAGGAGAAGCCTGATAGCTCCTCTCAGTTATCTTTTTATAAACCGCAAGAGAATGGGGAATGTACGCCTAAGACTTTAAGCTCCTATCTGTGAAACATTTAAATATAGTTTTTTTCTGCCTTGTACTGGGTTTGCGTGGCAAGGTTTTAGTAGTGGGGGGGGGGGGCTACAGGGGTGGCTTCTGTGAGAAGCTGCTAGAAGCTTCCCCTATGTCCAATAGAGCCAATGCCAGCCGGCTCCAATACAGACTCACCGCTGGCCAAGGCTGAGTCCATCAGCGACGGTGGTAGTGCCTCTGGGATAACGTATTTAAGAATGGGAAAAAAACGGCACAACAGCAACTGCAGCCAGAGAGAGGAGTGAGAATATGTGAAACAACTCTGCAGACACCAAGGTCAGTGAAGAAGGAGGGGGAGGAGGTGCTCCAGGCACCGGAGCAGAGATTCCCCTGCAGCCCATGGTGAAGACCATGGTGAGGCAGGCTGTCCACCTGCAGCCCATGGAGGCCCACGCTGGAGCAGATATCCACCTGCAGCACATGGAGGACCCCACACCGGAGCAGGGGGATGCCCGAAGGAGGCTGTGACCCCGTGGGAAGTCCGTGCTGGAGTGATGTCCCTGTCCTTATCTCAACCCATGAGCCTTTCGTTATGTTTTCTCTCCCCTGTCCAGCTGAGGAGCGGAGTGATAGAGCGGCTTGGTGGGCACCTGGCATCCAGCCAGGGTCAACCCACCACATGCCTTTTTTTTTTTTTTTTTAAGAGAACACTTGCTGTTCTTTTCACAGCTCCATGCTGCACCTGGAAGCAAAACTCCTTCCCTTTTTAATTTTCAGAGCCCACCTATCACAGGTGTACTGAACGAGCCCCTTAGATGCTCTGCTACAGCATCTCCAAATCACATCCCCACTTGTTTCACCATCCAGGAGCAGAAAACCAACGAGCTCCTCGGCAGGTCTGGGAGCCTGCAGCCCCGGCAAATCCCAGGGCTGACACTCCGCAGCGAGGACTGTGAAAAGCTTTCATTGATCCCAGCACAACCTGCTGCTGTTTCACCCCTTATTGTCTCTCGCGCTCGCAATGTGCTGTCTAGGCGTTTCCTGCCGCTGTGATGAGATGCTTCGATGGCTGCACAAGTCATTTTTCCAGTCCTTTATAACACAGTAATGCCTTTATTTGATTGCAAGAGCAAGATCTGCCCCGCCAGACATTTTTGCGGCTGAAAGACCAACACAATCAAATCAGCAGATGCAGCATATAGGAAATAAGGACTTCATGCCAGAGAGATGACACTTTGAATCACATGCCATTTTAGAAATGAAAATCCCAAAGAGCCTCCGAAGAAATGGAAAGTCATTTAACTTTTCAATATTTCTGTATCAAAATCTCCAGGTAATAGCCAATACCAGTCTTCATCAATTTAGGAGGCTTAGTAGCGCCACAAGGAGACAGAGATGAGGACTCCCAGGATCCAAATCCTGGCAGCAACAGGGAGGACAGCGGGCGGGTTATTTGCCTGGGAGAAGGGTGGTGTTCGGCAGCGTACACCCCCCTGAGCGCCAGAAAGCAGGCAGGTAACGAGTCAAGCCCGTAGGACGCATCGCACCAAAGCTGCTCTTTGCTGTGCCCTCTGCAATGCCTTAAGCAATTTATTGAATTGTCCAACTCCCCAATTAGCCATAAACTAATGCTTCTGACCCAAAAGGTGTCACGCTTTCCTCCAACCCCTCCCAGCCTCAGCCATCACTGAGAACATGAGGGTGCAAAGAAACCACGAATGTACGACTAATCAGTTTTGACAGACACTATGGAGATAGGAAACAGCTACATTTTTGTGTATATAACCTGGTTATACACAAGAGAAGGTGTTTCTCTTCCAACAGCCCAAGCAGCCCGTATGGGGTGGCTTCCCATACCTCCTTCCCATGGAGAGCAACTGCAGCTGGTAACGGGAGGAAGAACAAAGAAGCCAGTTTGCTGGTAGGGAGACATACAAACAGCTCTTCAGAGCCATACAGGAAATGTGAAAGGAATGGGAAAGAAGTGAGCATGGTCTGCTAGGGGCAGACCAGCAGGAACCAGAGGAGATGAGCTGACCTGGTGGACTTGTAGTTGCCTCTACAGGAATCAGTGCAGCAAATCTGGGTGCTGCTGCTCCTGCGAGTGGGTGGGAGACATGAGATGCACCAGCCCTCGGGAAAGGTGACTTGGCAGCCCTCCTGCCTGCTCCACCACGGGGTAAGGACCAGCTTTCCCAGAGGGACTGGAAGAGAAGGGCCACCAGGCTGGAAGCAATGGTGGGGACTGGCAAGCAGAGTAAGCTTAGTATCACCAAGAAGAGACAACGAAGAGCTGTAATAAGAGTTTATGTAATGATGAGGACTCTTTTAAAACAGAAAAGAAGCAGAGTGGGAGAAAAAGGCTGTGCTGAAATTACAGGAGCAGCAGATGGGAATAATTTAATAGTTCAATACTTCTCTCCTGAAAACTGCACTGGAGTCTGCCATTCCCAGCTCTCACCTTCCCATCTCACGGAGGAGGAGTTGTCTCCACACTTTAGGTGAGCTGAGCATTGGCCAGCCGTGTTAAGGATGGGCACCAGAGGAATTTGTGTCACCCACCTTGGCAAAAGGTAAGCGGCCCTGCCAAGTCATCTTCCACAGGGAGGGCTCAGTGATCCAGGGTCAACTGGATTAAAGGCATTTGGGGAGCCATCATGGGCTACATCTAGTGTAACACAGCTGATGGGACCTCTATGCATATTGAGAGTCCCAAAGGGGACACCAATGCCTGTCTGATTTTGGGGGCAAGGAGATGATAGAGCAGAGGGAGGAACCCACCCTGCTCTCCCCATACCACCAGGAGAAGGGGATGCTCTGCACAGGAGTAGAAGTTTCTTTCAAAACTCATTACATTAGTATTTGAAATGCCTTCAAAAGCTTGTGGAGACATCAGCATAGCTTAGCCAGAGTTACTGCTTCTACCAATTTCTTATTACACCAGAGCTTGTCATGTGGGACACTGAAGTCCAGGTCAGTCTCCTCTCATCTAGGATGCGGGGAGGAGAAGATATGGCTGCACGTGGGCATCCTGACCAGGATTAGGCTGGTGGTGGTGTTAAGAAAAGATCAAACAAAGGCTAGCATGTGCTACAGCTTTGCAGATTTCAGAGCCGACTTAAGCCAAGAGCTTTTCTGACACAGGTTAGCACGTCCTGCACTGCTGCTGCTTGGCCATTCATGGCTTGCAACTGGGGCTGCCAAAACCTCAGTTACGTGATGCTACTGTGAAAGTAGCTGGACTTGGCTGGACCAGACACACTGCAGAGGGAGATACCTGAGCCTGAGCTGCCTTCCCTGGAGCGCTGTGAGGGTCTTTTCCAGCCTGATTCACATAGAGCCATTGTCCCAGTACAGTGGAGTCAGTCTTGTGGCTAGTCCAGGCTGAGTAAGACATGAGATGGGTCAGCTGCTAAATTTGTCAGACTAAATTCCAGATTAGACCAACATTTAAGTCAGAGCACTTAGTTGATGAGTATTTCACTGCGAAGCCCTCACAGAATATCAAAGGGTCTAAGTTTCAATGCCCTGAGGTTAGACAAAAAAGCTCAAAGAAACACAAAGCAGAAAACCTGAGCATCCCTGACAGAGGACTTCAGGGACAGGTAACAAAGAAAAGCAATCAGTATATGGACTATGTGATAAACCATCCCAATATTCTTGGAAAAAGTGTCTGTGCAAGTTGAACAGTATTTGTCTCTGAAAAAAGGTAAGGGTGCAACGTTGGGTGGAAAATAACTGGAAGTGATACTCATTAAAGAAAAACAGGAGAGAGGGATGTGCTCACTGGCTGGTTATAGCACTGCTGAAGGGTGTTCAGGGAAATGTCAAGAGCGAAGTTTTTCCCTTTTTGCTGCCATAGCCCAGTTAAGATCCGTTTGTGGAAGACTAAGCAACATAACTGATCAGCAAGTAAATGAGAGGTCTTTAATGCCAGCCAAGCCTCCTGGATCATTTCACTTTAAAGGCTCTAAAGTGCCTAGGACTTCTGACAGATGAAAGCAGAATCAGTTCATTTGTTGAATGCAAACTGAACCCTTTCAAAAATGTTAAGTCCCATTGTAGGGTTAAAAAAAAAATCCAGCTCAGAAGTCAGCCTGCAGATTTCTGCTGTGGAAGACAGAAAGCACGAGCTTCATTGCTGCAGAGCCAGGTTTCACATGCCAAGGCTGTAAGAGCATTTTACAGCTCCAGTGAGCAAACACCACTACACCTGATGACACAGAAGGTGATGTCTGTCGAGTTTCTTAAACACCAAAGCTTGATTCAGTCCTTCAGGGGAGCGCAGGCTAGGAAATATGGAAAACCAGGGACTGAAAGGTAGCCAGGAGAAACAGAGAAGGCAGCGCAGAGAGCTTACAGCAATGCTGCATGAAGCAGCAAATACCTTCAGTGAGCAGTGAGATTCAGGCAGTCCACACTCTCTTCTGTTTAACGTGTATAGATAAATCTCGGATATCTCGATAGCAAATGCTAGAAATAAGGAAGCCATATACATAAAGGAATTAATAAAGAGATCCAAACATATTACGTTACAGGTCTCATCGCACTGCGAGGTAGTCAGGACTATTCTGGATGAAGACTTTATTTTTATTATGGCAACATATTTCTCTCCATATTCTTTGATTCTGCCTGCAGTACCACACTATCCAGTCCATGGCAGAAATGGGGCCATAAAGCAGTTGCTGAGACATGGGGTAATGCCATTGAGTTGATGATCTATAGGCAGCGGTCCTTATGGAGAGCTGTGCATTGCACAGGAATTACAAGCTTCGGACTGGAACAACAAATGGAGAATTACAAGGAAGACTTGTGCTATGCCTATGGATTAGGGAATAAATTCTATGCTACCTGTCCAGTTTACCTTGGCTTTGGAACAAATAAAGTAGTGTGCAAAGGAAATACTGGAACCTGGAAGCCTAGAAATATAGTTTTACTTGTAACATCCAGTTTGATCATCTCATAAAGTATATATCCTTGCCCTGAACAGATGGGTCTGTCTACATGAAAAGCAAAATCTTTCCATTCCTGAATAGGGGAATACAGTGCTAGCTGTATGGAAGTTAAATATCTCTGCTTGCTTCAGATTTTTCACTAAAGGATCTAGTAAATGGGGGCACTACATAAAATGCAAATATAACTTGTTGAGGAAGGGGAAGGAGGGTTTAACGGTACAGCCTTTCTGGAAAGTCTTCCAGCAGAGGATTAGGAACTATGGATGGTATTTCCATAAGCCCTCGTTTTTGGCCTGACGATGACTCCCAGAGAAGTTGATGGTAAATCTGCCATTGTATCCAAGAGGAACAGACTTGAGACAGCGCTGAGCAAACTGAAGATCCCAGCCTTTGACTCAGTAGTGTAAATATTTTGCCTTTATAAGCAGAGATTAGTAAATTCAGGGACGTTATTCAAAATGCAATTTGGTAGCTGCTTCACTGAGCAGTATCCATACACACTGAGCATACTTATCTCCCACGGTTTTAAAACTGCTTCGTGCCGTTAAGGAACAAGAACATAAACCACAAAAGCGACTGCAGTCAGTGTCGCAGTGGGTAATCTCAGCACAAAGGAGACAAACGGGTCACAGACATATTATTCCCTTTGCACCCCTTACGATGCTCCCTCTCAGGAAGGGTGCGCGGCCGTATGGATGGGTGCTAGGAAATATAAACATAGGTGCTTGATTCTGCGTGAAAGCTGATGTTGGTCTCTCATGTTGTTGATATGCTGTTTTTAATGAGAATGGAAAACAGCTGGGGGGGGAAAAAGTAAATCCCTGTTCATGTTCAAAGTGAGAAATATTGTTGTGTATAGAGTGAATTTAATCCACTCAGCAGAAAAGTCCCTGGCTGAAAAGGTATCCAATAAAGATGTTCAGATCTGCTTAACTGAGTTGGAGAGTGGATTTTCTGTAGTTGTCTATCCAACGTATGTAGAAAAGATCAGGAGAGGAGCGCAACGTATCTTACCTTGTAGCTATAGCAGAAGCCAGGGTGGTCACAAAAAACTTAGATATCCACAGACACTGTTACCCACAGAATGCTTCATGCACTCGGTGCTCAAGGAAGAAATGGGATTTGAGACTGACATTTTAGACAGTCAGGAAAATGTACTTGTGCTTTCCTGAAACACTGCATTTGAGTAAAGCAGCCTACAGATCCATACCATTCCTCATCTGAGTAGCTAGGAAGTTCTCCTGCCTTATTACTGAAGGTTGGAATTTAATAATTAGTTGAAGGATTTTAAACAAGAAGAACTTCTATAATTTTATATTTTAAGAGTTATGAGGACTCTGTATCTGGCTTAAAAATCCAATAATAGAACCTGTCAAAGAATTCAATTCCGAGAAAGTCCCTGACTTGAAATTCATATGTCTGGAGACTCTACTTATACATGATGAACAGAAAGTAGAGGTCAGCCAGTACGGTAACGTAAGATGCAGAACACCATTGCGAAGTCATGGTCTGCAACTTCGTGAAGGAGGAACAAGAACTATTTACATAACAACAGTTTTAATACTTGGAGCTTTCCCCCAAACAATATGGTAACATTGTGGCACACAGAATTGACATTTTGCGTAAATATTTTGCTCCTGCTGCAAGATCTGACCCTACGGTTACATTTAACCTGCCCAGAGTATTAGCTGAAGAACAACCTTTCATGTCACACTAGAATAAAATCCTGTTCATTGACTTCTCTGAGTGCCCAGGACAGCATTAAGAAGTTTGTCCATCTCTATACTTTGGTCTGACAGACATTTACTTCAATGAATTTTTTCAACAGAAAACCTTTGTTGGGGAAAAAACCAAGAAGATCCAGAGCAAAGACAACCAGTTGGAGAGAAATCATCAGAAAATCCATATGACAGAAAGGGATGAACAGTACCAGAGGTTTCTGGTATTCCTATCTGCTGTACAGTTCTGGAGAGCAGTGGAAAAGTGGCAAGGCATTTAGAATCATTATAGAATCATAGAATTATTAAGGTTGGAAAAGACCTCTAAGATCATTGAGTCAAACCGTCAACCCACACCACCATGCCCACTACACCATGTCCCTAAGCACCACATCTACACGTCTTTTAAATACTTCCAGGGATGGTGACTCAACCACTTCCCTGGGCAGTCTGTTCCAAGGCCTGACCACTCTTTCAGTGAAGAAATTTCTCCTAATGTCCAATCTAAACCTCCTTGGCGCAACTTGAGGCCATTTCCTCTCGTCCTATCGCTTGTTACTTGGGAGAAGAGACCAACCCCCACCTCGCCACAACCTCCTGCCAGGTAGTTGTAGAGCGCGATGAGGTCTCCCCTCAGCCTCCTCTTCTCCAGGCTAAACAACCCCAGTTCCCTCAGACGCTCCTCATCAGACTTGTGCTCCAGGCCCTTCACCAGCTTCGTTGCCCTTCTCTGGACACGCTCCAGCACCTCCATGTCCTTCTTGGAGTGAGGGGCCCAAAACTGAACACAGGATTCGAGGTGCGGCCTCACCAGTGCCGAGTACAGGGGCACGATCACCTCCCTGCTCCTGCTGGCCACACTAGTTCTGATACAGGCCAGGATGCCGTTGGCCGCCTTGGCCACCTGGGCACACTGCCGGCTCATGTTCAGCCGGCTGTCAATCAGCACCCCCAGGTCCTTTTCCTCTGGGCAGCTTCCCAGCCACTCTTCCCCAAGCCTGTAGCGTTGCATGGGGTTGTTGTGACCCAAGTGCAGGACCCGGCACTTGGCCTTGTTGAACCTCATACAGTTGGCCTCGGCCCATCGATTCAGCCTGTCCAGGTCCCTCTGCAGAGCCTTCCTACCCTCCAGCAGATCAACACTCCCGCCCAACTTGGTGTTGTCTGCAAACTTATTGAGGGAGCACTTGATCGAGCAATGCCCCAAGCTTATGAGAGCTCATTTATTCTCATTCATCTTAAGTCTTGTTACATGCAGAGGAAGTCTGCCACCAGCACACCAAAGTGACTTACATGAGATGGGATAGCTCCCTAATTTAATTTATTTTAATGGAAGCCTCAGTGATATCTGCCCTTGGCAGCAGTGCATACTGGTAGGGCACCTGAAAGAGGAAACATCTCTCCACCTAAAACTGACAAGTTGATATATCTGAGCTGGGCTGAGCTGACCTTGTTCCTCTTAGTTTGCTTATGCAGCCCCCATCAGATCTGCTGACACTAACGGCCCAGGAGAGCATGTCACCCTCAGACATGCCTCAGGATCTTCATGAATCACTGCTCTTGCTGCTGGAGCCGTCGTTCATGGATTCATGGAGCCTTCTCATTATTCTGGAGATAAACTCTGGGTTTGAACTGGGACTTGAAATGATAACCACAGCTGGCATCAATACCACAGGCATGTGTGCCTCATCAACAAGTGCAATTCTCCACTCTAACTTCACAGTAGGGGGAACAGACAAGGAAACCTCTCCCAACCACATCTGCTGGCAGAGAGCAAGAAAAGGAAGAGACGACAGGAATTACTGCACAGCCCTCATGTGAACAGGACATCAGCATCGATCATAGGTTTTAAAGAAAACTGGATTTCTGTTTTTGTAAGGCCACTTGCTTTCCTCTATGGTCATTGCAATCTTCTGTCAACTTCTGAGGAGACACTTCTCATCCAATACTGTTCGTTGTCAGCCCAGATTCACTTCCTTGACTCCATCTGCCTGCATTTACAGTGAATTCGGGATCCTCCAGAAACAAGCATGTTGGTGCTGGCTCCAGCAGTCCTTTGAGTCAAAAACCCTGATTAAAAAACACAATAACTGTCCGATGAATTCCTTTTCCTTAAAACCGATGTTAATACTACCATGACCCAGAAAGATCACACAGTAACAATCAGACGTTGGGGGAACGGGGAAAGCCTCCCTCCAGATGCAGCGTGGAAGAGCCGTCTGCAGGACGGCATAATGGGAATGTGAAAACCAGCCTCCTTTGGGAGCAGGGTCGGACACGGAGCCCTGGTTCCTTATTGACATGGCTGGAAACTGGACAGAAGAAGGATTGTACTGCCTTGATCCAAAGCAGCTGAAAAAGGATTTCATTCACACCCTGGCATTTCCATGGGTCGCTTAAACACAGGAATGACCAAGTGGTGTTGCATAACTCCAGAGAGTAAACTTTCTGGACAACATCCAATGACATTCTTCTGAATAAACTCGCAAGTAGCCATTTCCCCCCAAACTGGAAAAAAACCTTGCCCCAGTCCTTGGGTCTGATGCAGGGCAGAGCCGAGGTGGTGGGGACCAAGCGCTGCATCTTACATCGCACCCTGCGCTTGACCTAGTCACCGACTGCCAAGTGGTGCTTTATCTCTTGCCGATCAAGGACTCTAGCCATTTCCATATGGTTTGTACTCCTGTAACTTGATTTTTTTTCTGATATCTGATTAATCTGAGCTTTTGCTCTATGACTTTCTGCCTCTGAAGTAATCCCCTCTGCGTGTTGGCACTAGTGCCCAGTCAGGGCACCAGTGATGGCCGGCAATCTCCTCTCTTCTTCATTGTGCTGCCGCCCTGCGTACTGATGGTGATGCTCTTCCTTCTGGATGGATGCCACCCCTGGGATTTGTCCCCATTAGCCCACTTCAGGAGGGAGACGCTGAAATTCTTCCAAAAATAGTTCCAATGGCTACTTGTGTCCCTCATCTCCAAGAGACTGAGCTTGTTCTCCCTCCCCAACACACACAGACCCTCCCTGGGGCTCTCAAGGAAACCACTCAGGTTCAAGAAAGGACTCGGGGTTCCCTGGGGGTTTGGGCATTCAGGGAAGGGACAGGCGGGGACAGGGAAGCTGGGACAGGACAGTGGGGAAGAGAGGGGGGTCTGCCCTCTGCTGTGCTGCAAATGCCGGCTACCCTCCAGCCTTTGGGGAGGGGGAGAGATGAGGTAGAACCATAGCTGTGGGGATGCAGTGCTGCCTTGGGCATGTTTCCTCTCCCTAAAATGGCAGCCAAGGGGCTGTTTGCCTCAGGAGCTGATTTGTTGGGTTGGTTTTTTTTCACCCAGAAAAAGCAAACCCAAGCATCCCAGCCCATGCTGTGCTATGGGACGGAGCCGAGCGGGCTAGCCTGGCTTGCTTCCCATAAGGGGTGCATCAAGCTATATATAAAGATACTTCCTTTTATCGCTTCCTGATAGCCCAATTTTCTTTGTGAATCCTGCAGGGGAGCCAGTCACGGTGTACACTTTGGTGGAAAAGCTCTGCTGAACAGAGAATCACCTCAAAATATAAGTAATGCCTCATGTTTGATAAAAGCTTGAGCCCGTTGGATGTTCATGGCACCTTGAAGTTCTGTGGATGGAAATCGTGGCCAAGCCACCCACCACCGTGGGGGTTTGTACTATGGCTACGGGTCTTGCCTCCCGGCTTTGCTTGCCAGCAGCCAGTGGTTTGTTTGAGGGGTGCAGTGACATGCAGGTAAATACAGTGAAAGTAGTTTTTTTTTACTGCAGGGGGGTTGCAGAGGACCTGGTCCTGCCCCCAGACTCTTTGGAGGCTGCTGCCACCTCTGGTTCTTGGCATAGCAAAGGCACTGCAGCATTAATGTTCTTTTAGAGAAATAACGGCTACAAACCTTGTTGCTCAGTTGCAATCTGAAAGCAAAGCTTGAGTTTTAATAAAACCCGAGTTTGGCAAATCTGAGATGGAAGTGCAAATCTGCCTAAATTCCCCATAGCTCCCCCTCTTTGAAAGACGTGCGAGTCACGTTGCCTTCAGCCTGCTGGAAAAAGCGAGAGAAAAAGGCATCCCTGAGCACAATTCTTTCCCTGAAATATGTTTAAACTCGTTCTCTTCTGACGATCGCAGTATCTCCGACGCTGCTATCACCACCACAGTGCTACGTACAGATGATGCTCCCGAAATGTATATGTGATTGACTTCAAAGCACCGAGCGAGTGCATGTGTAATCAAGTGTGGTGAATGAGTCTGAATCAGTCTTGACATGGCTTTCCTTCCCGGCCTGGCCTGGGTGCCTAGACAAGGTTTTTATTCTCATTGCTTTCTGATATGATAGATCTCCTCTAGCTGACTTTTTTTTTAACCTCCTCTGACATTTAGGGCTTGTCTATACTGGGGATTTAATTCAAATTATTCGAGGATGTGAATTTAGAGAGGAATAATTATTCCTGATTAACTCCCCATGTGGACAGTCTTGTTCCAAAATAAAAGTGCTTTATTTCAAATGGGTTTAATTGACTCCAAGAAAATCAGTAGGTTGTTTTCACTATGAAAAAAGGAAAAGAAGGATACAAAATGGAAAATATTTATTTCCTCTTCAATTTGTTGAAAAATGCAAGGACTTTTGAATGTTATGAAATTTTTAACTGAAAATTGCTTTATGTTATTGTGTATAATTTGCACCTCTGATAAACTGCATGCTGTTAAAATTATTGTTCCATGAAAATAATTACACAGCAGCCAACATAATTAGACAAGCAACGCAAAATCAGAGGCAGAAATGTAGGACGAGACTCTGACTGGGAGGGCTGTTTGTAGGGAGGTTGCTCTGAGGTGTATTTTATTCTGTCCACGCACTCGCATTCAGCCTGATTTGCTGGAACCAAAACTGATTACAGAATGTAACAAGCCTCACAAAAGCTTAATCAAAAAAAAAGTTTCTCAGCTTTAGGATGAATTTTCTGTTCAAAAACAAAAAAAAAGAGGAATCCCAGAATAATCGATACTCTGCTGGGGAAAATCAAAGCGCGAGGTGTCAAAAAATGTCCAACACCCCCAATGGCAGAGGCACTGACGCTGCTGATGCCTGTGGTACCCAGAAGGGAGAGCCGGAGTCAGGCAGGGCTCTGGCTGCCAAGCGTCACACATGGGCTCGGGCACTCATCTCGTATTATCCCTACTATTGAATTGATCTCATCCCAGATATCCCTATTTAAGAGTATTAAGGTATTGTCTGGGGACAGTGCAGGATGCAGTGAGCACTTCAGGGTGAAGAGTGTTTAGCATGGACACAGACACAAGTCATGTCATACCTTTTGACTACAGGGCAGGGAACTGGTCCTAGCCTTGGTTACCAGCACAGACCTACCCACTTAAACTCCTCTTTCTAAATAACTGCTCTGCTTAGGTGGCAATCCAGTGCTAGACATGAATGTCCTCCTGGAACTAAAAAACTTGCCCTTATGCAATCATTGTCAGAGCTGGTTCATGCAATTCTTCCAAAAAGTGTCATCATCAACAAATCAGTGTTTTCTGAATTAAAAAAAACCCAAACAAACAACAAACCCTAAAAAAATCAAGCCTCTTGTGTGAATCAGTAGATGGGAAATCTTAATCCAGGACCTCCCGTACAACAGGAGCCTCCAGTAATGGCCTACTGAAAAACACAAAGTACTGGCTTTTCTTAGCTTCCTTTTTTTTTGTTTTCATTCCAATGTAGGACGGGGAATCTTCGAAAGACTTCTTTTTTTTCTTTCCTTGGGCAGGAAACCATTTGCCACCCAATTGCAATTTGCAGTGAAGCAGTGAGAGCCAGCCCCCAGAGATTGCAGCTCTGATTTCGAGAACACGTAGGAGCACGCTGGGATCATGGTAACAAAGAGGTTTACAGAACGACTCGAGCATAAAAACATGCAGAGCTCTGCAGAAACAGAGCCTAGAATTGAAACTCCTGCAATCACACCAAGAGAAGTGGGAATCTTAAACTTCCAGAGTTAAAGAAGTTAAAGTTCTTAAAGTTCCAGAGAAGGTTTTTTCTTTGCTCTTCTAGCACTGCTTTCAATACTGGGTTTCATTGCCCCCTCTTCTCTGCCAAACTGGAAGAGCAATCAATAGACAGGAGACGATTATGCCACTCTTTTAAAACCTGCCCTACATGTTATACAGTTAGCAGCTCAGATGAGAAATTTTATGTCCACATCTATCCGTTCTCTACGTCCACTTCAAGGTACGTTATGAATCCGTACTCATTCATACCAAGCCAAACCTTTCCTTTCTTCTTGAAGAGCAATATCCTAATAAAATGCATTCCTTTAATTGTTCAACCCATCAGACCAAAACAGATCATAGCCAAAAACCCTAGAAAGAAAAAAGGACCTAATGTTTTCAAAACACTGAAGTAGCTTGAGCTTCCTAAATCTTACGGCCATGGGAGACATGGGTTACATAAAGAGCGTGGGCAGGTATGCTTCACTGCACATCTCACCATCCTGGTCACCTTCACCAGGTCCAGAATGAGCCGGAGCAACTGCAGCCCTTCTCTAGCCCACACACCCCCAGCTCTTAGTGGGAGGGAAGGCGACGGGTGCACAGACCTTACTGTGGGATGGAAATTGAGTGTGGCAGATGCAAACATCTGAACTCAGGAGCTCAGGAAAGGTCTCCAGTGCCATGCTTTAGATATGGCATTAACAACTTTGGGGACTTTCAGTAGACCTTGGGCTTTTTGGGGCCTAAGCCATTCTGAAAATAGGACTTCAGGATGCTATTCTAAATTTTAGTCAAGGTGAATTTATACTGAAGTCTAAATCCACAGTTAGTATCATAGAATCATAGAATCATTTAGGTTGGAAAAGACCTTTAAGATCATCAAGCCCAACCGTTAACCCAGCACTGCCAAGCCCACCACTAAACCATGTCCCTAAGCACCACATCTACACGTCTTTTAAATACTTCCAGGGATGGTGACTCAACCACTTCCCTGGGCAGCCTGTTCCAATGCTTGACAACTCTTTTGGTGAAGAACTTTCTCCTAATATCCAACCTAAACCTCCCTTGG
Organism: Calonectris borealis; assembly: GCF_964195595.1. Lineage (NCBI taxonomy): Eukaryota > Metazoa > Chordata > Aves > Procellariiformes > Procellariidae > Calonectris > Calonectris borealis. The sequence continues at coordinate 162,063,590 of NC_134313.1, read as the reverse complement.
CACAACTTGGGGCCATTTCCTCTTGTCCTATCGCTTGTTACTTGGGAGAAGAGATTGACAACCACTCGCTACAACCTCCTTCCAGGTAGTTGTAGAGCGCGATGAGGTCTCCCCTCAGCCTCCTCTTCTCCAGGCTAAACAACCCCAGTTCCCTCAGCCACTCCTCATCAGACTTGTGCTCCAGGCCCTTCACCAGCTTCGTTGCCCTCCTCTGGACACGCTCCAGCACCTCCATGTCCTTCTTGGAGTGAGGGGCCCAGAACTGAACACAGGATTCGAGGTGCGGCCTCACCAGTGCCGAGTACAGGGGCACGATCACCTCCCTGCTCCTGCTGGCCACACTAGTTCTGACACAAGCCAAGATGCCATTGGCCGCCTTAGCCACCTGGGCACACTGCCAGCTCATGTTCAGCCGGCTGTCAATCAGCACCCCCAGGTCCCTTTCCTCTGGGCAGCTTTCCAGCCACTCTTCCCCAAGCCTGTAGCGTTGCCTGGGGTTGTTGTGGCCGAAGTGCAGGACCCGGCACTTGGCCTTGTTGAACCTCATACAGTTGGCCTCGGCCCATCGATCCAGCCTGTCCAGGTCCCTCTGCAGAGCCTTCCTACCCTTGAGCAGATCAACACTCCCGCCCAGCTTGGTGTCATCTATAAACGTACTGAGGGAGCACTCGATCCCCTCATCCAGATCATTGATAAAGATATTGAACAGGACTGGCCCCAAAACTGAGCCCTGGGGAACACCGCTCGTGACTGGCCGCCAACTGAATTTAACTCCGTTCACCACAATTCTCTGGGCCCGGCCATCCAGTCACTTTTTTACCCAGTGAAGAGTACACCCATCCAAGCCATGAGCAGCCAGTTTCTCCAGGAGAATGCTGTGGGAAATGGTGTCAAAGGCTTTACGAAAGTCTAGGTAGATCACATCCACAGCCTTTCCCTCATCCACTAAGTGGGTCACCTGGTCATAGAAGGAGATCAGGTTGGTCAAGCAGGACCTGCCTTTCATAAACCCATGCTGACTGGGCCTGATCACCTGGTTGTCCTGTACATGCCGTGTGATGGCACTCAAGATGATCTGCTCCATAACCTTCCCTGGCACCGAGGTCAGACAGACAGGCCTGTAGTTCCCTGGATCCTCCTTCCAGCCCTTCTTGTAGATGTGCGTCACATTTGCTATCCTCCAGTCAACTGGGTTAGCCAGGACTGCTGAGAAATGATAAAGTGACTTGGTGAGCACTTCTGCCAGTTCCCTCAGTACCCTTGGGTGGGTCCCATCCAGCCCCATAAACTTGTGTGTGTCTAAGTGGTGTAGCAGGTTGCTAACCATTTTCCCTTGGATTTTGAGGGCTTCATTCTGCTCCCCGTCTTCCAGCTCAGGGGCCTGGGTACCCGGAGAACAACTGGTCTTACTATTAAAGACTGAGGCAAAGAAGACATTAAGTACCTCAGTCTTTTCCTCATCCTTTGTCACTATGTTTCCCGCTGCATCCGATAAAGGATGAAGATTCTCCTTAGCCCTCCTTTTGTTGCGAATGTATTTATAGAAACATTTTTTATTGTCTTTTACAGCAGTAGCCAGATTAAGTTCTAACTGGGCTTTGGCTCTTCTAATTTTCTCCCTGCGTAACCTCACGACAACCTTGTAGTCCTCCTGAGCAGCCTGCCCCTCTTCCAAAGGTCATAAATGCTCCTTTTTTTCCTGAGTTCCAGCCAAAGCTCTCTTTTCAGCCTGGCCAGTTTTCTTCCCCGCCGGCTCGTCTTTTGGCACATGGAGATGGCCTTCTCCTGCGCCTTTAAGACTTCCTTCTTGAAGAATGTCCAGCCTTCCTGGACTCCTTTGCCCTTCAGGACTGTCTCCCAAGGGACTCTGTCAAGCAGTCTGCTAAAAAGGCCAAAGTCTGCCCTCTGGAAGTCCAAGGTAGCAGTTCTGTTGACCCCCCTCCTTACTTCTCCAAGAATCGAAGACTCTATCATTTCATGATCGCTGTGCCCAAGACGGCCTCCAACGGTCACATCACCCACAAGTCCCTCTCTGTTCACAAACAACAGGTCCAGCGGGCGCCTTCCCTAGTTGGCTCACTCACCAGCTGTGTCAGGAAGTTATCTTCCACACACTCCAGGAACCTCTGAGACTGTTTCCTCTCTGCTGTATTGTATTTCCAGCAGACATCTGGTAAGTTGAAGTCCCCCAAGAGAACAAGGGATAGTGATTGTGAGACTTCTCCCAGCTGCTTATAGAATATTTCATCTGCCTCTTCATCCTGGTTGGGTGGTCTATAACAGACTCCCACCATGATATCTGCCTTGTTGGCCTTCCCCCTGATTCTTACCCATAAACACTCAACCCTATCATCACCATCATCAAGCTCTAGACAGTCAAAACACTCTCTAACATACAGGGCTACCCCACTGCCTCTCCTTCCTTGCTTGTCCCTTCTGAAGAATTTATGGCCATCCATTGCAGCACTCCAGTTGTGCGAGTCATCCCACCATGTTTCCATGATGGCAACTATATCATAGTTTTCCTGCTGCACAATGGCTTCCAGCTCCTCCTGTTTGTTGCTCACGCTGCGTACATTGGTGCAGATGCTATTGATCCTGCCACCTTTTTGGGGGAAGAAGGCCTAATTCCTATGTGACCATTCTCAGGCGCTCCCGTGGTTTCTAACACATCCATCTTGGCTGCCACATGGATGTCCATCCCCTGCCTCCACTGGGACAGCAGACCAAAGGATCTCACTAGCACACTGTCCCTTAAAATTGGTGTGCCGCCCTCAGGCTTATCTCTAGCGAGCCTGGTTTTATCCCTTTTCCCCTTCAAATCTAGTTTAAAGCTCTTTTAATGAGCCCTGCTAACTCCGGTGCAAAAATCCTTTTCCCCGCTTACAATGAAGTAGAAATTGTTCTGAACAGATTAGGGATGAGCTTTTGAAGGAGGCCTCTGAATTTTAAGTAACCAATTCTCATTGAAAGTCACTGGGTTTGGGCATCCCTTGCTCACTTTTGAAGATCCAAACCAGGGTCTAAAACTCATTCTGTTAACAAGCCAGACAATATTTCTTTCCTGGGAAAGCATTCTTCTGATATCCCAAAATTAAGACAATAGAGGGCTACATTATTTTTTTTATTCTCAAAGGCTAATACTGAAACAATATAGAAATAATTGTGAAAAATAAACTACAGCAATTTAGATATTTAGTTTTCAAATCAGTTGACAGGCATAGCAAGGAAATGTTTTTACCTCTGAAGAAATAAATGTAATAAAATACTGTTTAAATAATGTTTAAGTGATGTGATGAAAGACGGGTTCACGAACCCTCTGTTATGTTAACAATTAGCAGTGCAGGACATGGATTTTGTTTAAGAAATGTGTACTGCTAATATTGGGGTCGACATATGAATAAACAAGAATGGCAGTATGCACTGGAGTCAGACTTAAAGTCTGCTTATGCTTATGCTTAGTTATCTGTATTGCTTTACTCTTGCACCAAGACCTACTGCAGTCATCTCCCATGTGTCCGTGTGTCCACAGGCAGGTGTGGGCACCCATTCATATACTTGCCCACATCAAGACATCATTTGTGTACTGAAATGACTTTCTTGCTCAAAGCGAGGAAGACACACACGTATCAGCCCACTACTGAAGTCTGATGCTGACCCATGCTGTTAGAGGCAGCAAGGCCCAGGGGTTGGGGGTGCTGGCCTGGGACCACTCTAGGAGCACCCCAAGAGCTATCACTTGTTCTGCTATAGACTAACCGTGCAATGTCAGGCAAGCCACTGTGCCCTCCTCTCACTTTCTCTTAGTTGTTAATCTGATTTGACCATTGCCTTTGACCACACTGTTGTCCACAATGGTACCCCGAGCCTGAAGTTCCCACTGACACTAAAGATAAACTTCTTGGAGTTGGACGTCAGAAGACTCAAATGTCTTGGACAGCTTCTGATTCATCTCGCCTCCTGCTGACTTGGAAAGCTGTGGCATCCTTCCAGACATATCCTCGGACAGCTTGGTCCTCTGTCCTCCTCAGTGATAGCCTGGGAATAGACATGTAAAGCCAGGCCTGAGAAGCAACATCTTGAGAAGGCCGCTGCCGTTTACGGAGAAGCAGCTTTCATTTTCATTATGCCTTAAATAGTCTCTTAAGCCTCTTAATTTACAGACAGCGATGATGGAAAAGTCCATTATCTGAGTCAACAACAATCCTCTGAAATATTTGCCGAATGACTTAGCTCACCAAACATTTCCAGAAGCTTTTCTATTTACATGTATCTAGTATGATCTGTATTTTCCATGCTGCAGAACACATAGAATAAGCCAAGCTCTGCTCCTGGAAGTTGGCAGTGTAAGGGCTTGATCCACCACCCTCAGTTCCCACCATGGGCAATGGAACTTGAAGGTATCCAGCACCCACAAGAAGCCCATGGACAGCAGTGGACACTATTCGGACCTCCAGTGCAATGCCTGATTAGATAACAGTGTGTGTCTCTAGGTAGAATGTATATTCTCTCCCTCTCATTCTCCCTTTTTCTTTCTCCGTCTTAATAATGCGCGTAGCTCTGATTTATTTTTTATCAAGATTAACAATGGAACAATACTGTTTCAAATATTAAAAAGGCAAAGAAATGTAGGTACTGAAAAGGAAGGAAAATACCTCAATTTCAAGCCTAAAGATTACTTTGGGTCCCAGAGGAAGCAGAAGCAATTTAGTGGCTGATACCCTTAGCAAGAAAAAAGGTTGTAAGATTAAGACCAACTGCTGTTTGGATAAGTGGTTGGTAATTGCACATATCAGCAATTATGTGCTGTCATATCATTTTTCTGTTACCTTACTCCTCTCTTGTGTCCCGTCAGGGTTTACTTGGAATGACCCTACATCTATGGTCCTCTTTGGATTCACCTTCTTAATGTCATACAACAGTGCCTCATAAGTTCAAAGAAAAAAGAAGTCATTATTACAGGAGATGCCTGGTGGAGGTGCTCCTCTTCACAGATGTAGCTAGAGGCTACTGCTATAATAACCAGGCTTCCAGGAAGAGAAATAAAGAAAGGCCTCCTGAACCTGCAAAACCCCTATTTGTCCTCCAGCCATGCAGGGGGAGAAGTGGGTGTGTGGGGGGAGAGTTCTAGCAGGGACAGCTTTGCAGCAGGGTAGGAGAGGGTTGCCTGTGTGCGTGGTCCAGGTGCCATCCCGCCTGTGATGCTGCAGCACCTGGCTCAGGTCACGCAGGGGGGTCTCGGTGGGAGCTGGGGGCCCCGAGGCTTGCTTGGTCAGGGCAGTAGAGGCTACTATATTGAATCCTCTTCAAATGAAAAGGGGGAGCTTGAGTTCACTGTATGTAAGCTGGTTATAACTCCTGCCCCAGCTGGGGACATTTTGGGGGGTAACGGTGGCCCACCCAGAGCTGAGTGGCGGGGCTCACTTCTGTAGCTTGTCAGAGGCTTTGCATCGCTCAGAAAGGCGAACGCCATCAGAAACACCTTTTCTCTCGCAGAAGTAACTGATTCCCCAATAAAGTGTCAAAAGATAACAAAGTCTGTTGCAGCTAAACTCATCTGTTCATTGCCTGAGGGAAGCCTCCAGCTTATACGGCACTGGGTGCTCCCATGGAGCAGAAAATATTTAGCTCGCTAATCAGATTCAGGCAGGAGTGGTAACTGCCGCTGTCTGCAGTGTGCCTAGGGTGTATCTAGAGAGGACAGGCGAGGGCTGGCTTTCAGGTGTCCCGGTACTGACCTGCAGCGATGCCACTGAGGTCAATGACTTTATAGGGATGTAAAGGAGAGCAGGGTTTTACACGGGGATCCCACCGCAGAAGCAGAGCGAGTCCTGTCTCTGCAAGGGCCATCATGATGAGAAGCTCTGGGAAGGACCAGCAAACCGCTGTGTCAGGCTGTGGGAGATGCCAAACCGCAGCTGAACACAGGAGTCTTAGCAGTGATAGCGAGGTGCCACCTAACAGCTCATGGAACACCTGATACCCTTTGAAAAGCAGATAAAAGATTCATCAGCACAGATGAAGATATGAGGGCTTGGGCTTAGACAGCCTGTAGCTCCTGCCAAGAAATCGTGTGGAAGGTAGAAATGAATTTAAAAGGTTGAGTGGGGGCCAGCAAGTCAATAACTGAATAATCCCATCCAGATAGGAAACCAAAGCATAAACAAGAGTCTCCACATAGTGACGAGTTAGCACTGGTTGCACTCTGGAAAGGATCCTAAAATAACAGAGATTCCTGGAGACAGAATAAACACATCTCTCAGTTGTCATCCTGAGCAGAGGGTAATTGCCTAGATGTTTGATTGACTTGCTGCTAGAACTAAATATGTAGTTCTCTGACATGCTGTCACCTCCTTCGCTGTACGTTTGAGATTTTTCAGTAAAGCACACCAGGAATCAAAGCAAATGTCCACAAGGAAAGATGCACCTCAACCTTGAACTTTAATCATCAGCAAAGGGGTGAAAATATATTTAAAAGAAGAGAAGTCACTGCATTCCTGAGAGTGACATTTAATCCCGAAATTCCCCGGGGGCTTGTGCACATATGATCCAACCCCCCCCAACAGAGGAACATGGAGTTGCAGCCCCTGTCTGAGGGCTGGGGAGTTGGTGCGTGGCTTTCTGAGCTCCCCAGGCAGACCATGAGACGGTCCTCAACTTCACGTCCGATCCCCATTTCCTTTCCCGGGGTTTCCTTCGGGGTTTCCTTCAGCACGTCTCTTCCCATTTTGCACTGCCGGAAGGGACAGAGGAGCAAAGTTCCCAAGTTAGTCTTCCTTCTAGTTTTAGCAGCTCTTTTACCCTGAACCTGAGTGCTTGATGCCTTCTCAAAGCCACCACAAGGCTCTGGTTAGCAATTCTTACCGAGCGCTGAGCAGACCCTGCTATGCTTTGCTTCCTTTCCACCTCCGAGTTAGCCTCAGTTTCACCTATGTTAAACTTTTATTTATGTAAATGTAAGCGAACCTACCCAGAAGCCTTAGCACTGAAATGATAAAATGAATTTTCAGTAAGTCTTAGAAGTTGCAGGAGGCTGGAGGACTGTCACCATTATAGTGATTTTCAAAAGTAAAATGACCTGGCCAAACCCCAGGCTGGCCCAGCTCCTGGGAAGGATGATGTGCTAGTTCAGAGTTCAATTCATAACAGATATAAAAAATAATGTACTTAAAGCAACACAGTGTGAGTTCATGAAGGTAACTGTTTCTTAACTCGATATCATACTCTAACATGTAACAGACTTCTATAAAACAATTTGCTCCGTACTCTGTGACAGCTTAGGTACTGAACTCAAACCAAAATTAACCTGGCACATCATAGGCGAAAGGAAAATGTCTAAACAACAGGCCTTTAAAGGTAACTATGAAAGAAAATTATCATTAGATTAATATAATTCTAAAAGAGTCCCAGTTCTAAGTCCTCAGTCTTTCTTATTATGCACCATTTGAGGAAAAAAATAAGGTCATCATCAGAAGGCACAGACATTGATGGGTGATTAATAGCAAAAGGATAAATAACGGATGTGCATCACCTAGTTTGCTATGCACAGGCAATCGGTGCGGTCAGACACAAGGTAATTCCTCAGCAAACAAGGAACGCCAGACAAGGCTGCTCCGGAACCAGTGGAAAGCCAGCGTGCAAAACGGCTAATGCAAAACCTGGGGAAAATCTGCGAGTGGCAGACTGGAAAAAGGAGGTCACATCACCTCCCACCACGGGTCTGCTACGGTCCCTGCTGCGAAACCGCCTCCAGGACAGCAGCCCAGCACTACCATCAGGTGATGGAGAAGGAGAGGGAAGCTCCACAAAGAGACCAGGAATCATGGCATGGGATGAGTGGAGGGACAGCTTCTTCCTTCTCCCCCAAAAAGGGACACTGGAGGCACAGGCACATGGCAAGGCAGTGGAAATCATGCACCCCAAATCCAGGTTGGTGGCCCAAGGACAAGACTATCTTCTCTCTCTCTCTGCATTTGAGAATTCACCCCAGAGTGAACTGAATTCCAGGTCAGAGCGAGCTTGTGCGGCTGGTTTACAAACCTGACCCCTCCCCTCGCCTCCAGCCTGTGCAGGAAAAAAGCGTTTTCTAACAGAAACTTCAATGGAGCTATCACTTTGTGAGCACTGCAAATATATATATATACACAAAGCAACTTGTCTAATATATGTTCAAGATAGAAGTTTGAGATGTCAGAGAATTTCATCTGAAAAAAACAGGCATTCATGCACAAGAGGATAACTTCAAACCTATCTACCTATCTATTCAACTCCGAGCTCCAGGTAGATAAAGAAATCAAGCCGAACTAAAGCAGGCGGACACGTGTAAAATGATTCCTGCAGGCAGAAAAGAAGAGGATGTCCCCACAAGTACTGCTAAACTGAGTTTTAGAGAGAGAAGTGGCAATTACCCAGCCTGTGTCTCCTGCCCTCACATGCACGACCTCGGGAGCGAAGTGATGCGCTCAGCTGAGACAGTCAAACGTGCCCCAGGGGACTGGGATGGCACACGTCTCCACTGCAGCCAGCTCTTGTTCTACCCGCAACGACCTACTCAGCTTTCTCTTTTCTTTTACTGAAGGAAGAATATTACAACAACCCAGGGAAAAACAGGGTAGGAAGGCGCGCAGCACGGATGGGAGGAACCCAGCCCAAGCAGAAGACCAGGGGCTCTGTCGGTGCTCCCTTGGTCTGATTTCACGCCAGCGATGATCGGAAATAAGTCCAGTGATTTAAAAACAGTATAAATGAGTCCTAGCTTGGGCTCACCATACAGTGAATTCCCTTTTTCTCCAAAATTGTATTTGTCACCAAGAACCTTCACTCACAGAGACTGCAAAGCCAGAAGGCTCTCTCCATTCATTTACATATTAAAACTCAACAGATGATGAAGAAGAAGCAATTACTAGAGCCAGGAGGAGTAGTTTTCTTCGTTATGTTTATTCATTTTCGTTTTGCTCAGTAAAGTCTATGCTCAATGGAAAGCTGATTGTTTCAGATACCTTTGTAGGTGGTGTTTTACACCATCATACACTAGCATACAGCACATCATTAACTTAAAGTGAATTAACACACTCAAAATGAATGAGATAGATAATGCAATGCGAAGGAAATGTGTGGCAACATCTTTTGCTCCTTTCACAAGCAACGCCTGCCTACACGCCTGCAGGGAGCCCTGCCATTCCAGCTGGGCTGTGTCTGCCTCTCCGTTAGAGGAGAGGTTTGTCCACAGAGCCAAGAGCTGGGCAGCACCTTGAGGCAATGCTTCAGCAAAGGGTGCTGTCCCCTGCCCTGGGCAAACAGAAGTTCTCCTCTGTCCCAGCTGCAAAGTTGGCCATGATCTTTGCGATTGCTATCGGGATGGGTGCTCTTTCTCACCCAAATCTCTCTGCAGAGAAGACGGATCCTGGAGATGATATTTTAAACTTCCATTTTCCCCTCAAGTGCCATTTGGATTTATTTTTTCTCTCTCCCACGTTGTTTCACATTAACTGTGTTCAACTACAGGGAGTATCAGAAAATATTACCTTAGCTTGAGAATAGATTTGCTCTCAAGTGACATCTTCCAATACTACTGATTTATACCCTTTTCCTGCATTGATCTGTTGGGAGCTTTCATCAGCTATATCTGACATAAACACTGTATTATTCTGTATTGCATTATACCCTAGAAATCCACTCAAATCCCTTTGCTCCTCAAATTAAAGCAATATGCATTACAGTGTCCTGATTTCCTTCTATTCTTGCATTTGCATTTTTGTATCATGCTCTAGATTACTCATGTATATTTTGGCATAAGCATCTCCCTGTTCATTTAAGAATATTGCCTTTAATCTCCGTTATACCTTGAAGCATACAAAATCCTGGCCCCAAAGGACACATGGAGACATTTAGTTCCCACAGTGGCTGAATTTTTGTGGAAGTTATTTAAAGCAAATGTCATGTTGTTCAGAAGCCCAAGCCTTGTTCCAGGGCGATCCCATGGACACCCACGATGAGCCTCTGGTCTCACTGCTCCACACAGCCTGTGAGGTTCGTCTGCCGCACTGCAGATCACCGTGCTTTCGGGAAGGGACTTCTCGTCTCCTCCCGCCACAGTGACACAGACCGCAGCTCTGCAGCCAAAAGTTTCTAGTCGTGTGGTCGTGCTGGGATGCCTGAGCTTCTCAGTAGTTTAGCCACGGAGTTCGTTTGCCTGCGAGCAGCTTTTTGATGGCAGAAATAGAGTAGCAGCTGTATGTTGTACTTTTGCTGCAAGAGATGGGGTGGATTCATTCCATTGTTCTCATTCACTTTGAGCATCTTCTGACCATCAGAATGATCCACTATTGTATTTCTTACAAAACATAATGCTACAAGAGTACACCTAATAATATATCTCATAGTTTGGTAGTTTGGGTGGGGTTGGGATGTTTTTGTGGGTCTACATTACTTCCCAGATTTGTTCTGTGGTAGGACTCCACGTAGGTCCAATGTTTGTCCCAATCAGATATTAATGGTTATACTGGAAATGTATTCAGTCAGCCAGAGCCCTGAGTTTGGTAAAGCTACATGACATATATAAAAGGGTAGGAGTTTCCTTGAAAGAGGACCTTCAGACTTTTCTGAGGTGGTATATAGGCCTGCTGGTTCAGAGTTGCTCCGTTTGACAGCCAGTCTAAATAACCCAGCATACTCTTTATTTCTAGACTTTTTCTGGATTATTACATGCCCCAGAATGCAGTCTAAAGTAAAGCTGGTAGGAAAAGACGTCTGTAATTTAGGGATGAGTAAGTCTTTCCATAGGTGGGAGGCAAGAGAGAAGACTCAGGCTTTATTCCAGTTAAGGCTGAGACCGTCATGTTTGAAATGACCCTATGATTGTCTACTCTTATTTTCAAACATCCACCATAAGATATCTGAGATCTGACTTAAAGATCTGAGCACCACAAACTCTGCAGGCAATCAGAGCACAAGGTGCGCAGAGCCACTAAAAGTGCCCATTCGACTGGGCTCAGGACAGGCTCTCAAGAAACATCTTGAAAGCTGCAGTCCCTGACAAAGAGCAGCAAGCAACCCGCAACGCCAAGAAAGATCCAGCGGCATGTGCAAGCCGTGACCCATGGCAGTGAGCACACGCGGCGTGGCCTTTGGGTCCAGTGACAGCAAAAAACTGAAATATGGACCGTGGTACTTGGAAAGGAGAAGCCTTTGTATTAGGCAGAGCAGAAGCTGAAGATGGTTTGGCAAGAAAACTGGAGTCACAGGGGAAATGTGTCTGCAGCTTCCACGTCAGAACAGGAAACCTCTTCCTCCACCCGTGTTTAGGCAATGCCCTCATGCAGAGCCACTGATCAGTCCAGCGTAGCTTCAATCACAGCCAGTAACGTGGAGCTCTCCTTGGAGGACAGTCCAACATCATTGAGGTACCCCTGAGGACAGCATCTCCTGAAATCTCCCACAAAATGCCCCTCCCTGGCCTGTTCACATACAAAAGCAAAAGATGCTATCACTGCTAAAAATGAACAAAATTTTTTATCCAACCCAAGCAGAAGAGACCCATCTCTGCTAATGTCCACTGGACGAGGAACAAAAAGGACAGACAAAAACCAGAGGGCTAACAAAACAAGTTATGTTGTGCCTATCAGAGCAAGCAAAACACTATTGCATGTTCATTAAGATTTGTTCAAAAGTTCAGAAAATTCCCTCCAGTAATATAATGGGTGATAATTCAATTTATTTATGTTTTTAAGGCATGAATACTAGCTTTAATTTCCCTCAACTGTGCCTTTATTATTATTAATCTACTTATCTTCTAGAAAGATCATCTAAACTACACTTCTATAGGGAATGTGATCTTTGGCCATGTAGGGCTTTGCAATTATCCAGTTCTGAATGAACTTGTTGTTAAAACATTTTTTAAGTCTAATGAAAACATTAGATCAATTCCTCGCAGTGATAGTTGTCATTAAATCAATAGCGTGTGTAAGTCCATTATACTGATATTTGACACGAACTGCCGAAGGTCTGCTAACAATGAAACCATACTGAAGTGTGTCCTCCGCTAAGCATATTTCATACGAGATAAAAATCTGTTAAGTCTACAGTAACTGAAACTTTTCTTCTTTAACTAAAATAAACAGATATCTGAAATGTTGCTGTAACTCACACTAGGACCACCACGATCACACAGGTTTTAGAGCTGGTCCTTTTATCACACCTTTATCACAGCTCTACTCTCAAATCAGTTAGAAAAGCTTTTTTTGATTGTTTATCTGTATAGCTTACAAAGCACGGGCAGAGATTTCGTAATGAAGTTCTGCTAAGCACAGAGAACCTGAACCTACCCCCTCCAAAAGCAACAGCACTGTCACCAACTTCAGTGGAAGTCGGACCGTTCCTCAAGTCCCTGGACAAGGGAAGGTTTTCCCAAGGAGGAACAACATCTCTGCATGACAGCAGAGCAGCTTGCAGGGGCAAGAAACACCACCAGACCCATTTCCCCATGGAGAAAAGCAGTTTCTTTGTATATGCCATTATATTGCAAATGGGAAAGACTATTGAAAGACCTCTGCCTCTGTGTTCTTTAAACACTTTTCCAGTGGCCTGCAAACTCAGTTTCCACTCCTGCCATGGGTGCTTCAGAAACAGCATCGCTATCAATGCAATCCTGCGAGAGTGTGATGTCTGATATATGTAATATATTATGGGATTTTTACCATGAGAGAAAAATAAAACTTGAGAAAATGGCTAGCTGATGGAAAGACTGAAGTCCAGAGAAGAGCCATTCAACATGCAATTTCTTATGATTTATAAACCTAACAATTTTTCAGTAGTAGTACGTAACATTTGCTCACAGGCAAAGAGGCTGTGAGCACACAAGTGTAAAGGGAAATAATGGTCGATGGCAGACATTGACAATTTTCTGGCCAAAAAGACCACTTCAAAATGAAAATTCAAACTATTCATTTGAATGTCGTTAAAAATTTACTGGGAAGTGGGCAAAGGATCAGTGAAACTCTTCATCAAACAATTTTTGGAAATTTTGGTCCTCAGAAACAGCATTTTTTCACAAACAAATGAACTAATTGATAGGAAAAAAATCACCTGAGACATGATCTGAGACTTTGGCTTTTGTAATTCTTGCAGCAGAAAATCCCAACCAGCGCAGAAGTGGAGCAAGAACCCAAGCAGAGCTGGGTCCTGCCCTGCCCTGTGCTATGGCTCCCACTAACGGCAGCAAGGGAAAGCTCGGTCACTCCCAACACAGCAGAGAGAGCAGAAAAAACTCTGCAAAATGTTCTTCACCCCATTTTTGGTGTTTAGTTTTTAAATTTCTAAAAACACAGTCACCAACCAGATTTTCCTGAATCATTTCCACAGTTAGAATATGAGTTTAACACAAAATAATCTGAATATTAGTCCCCTTGGATGGGTTTTATCTCACCTTCAGACATCTGCAACGTAGACTTCTAGAGCTACATCCTCATTTCAGCCAGGGGAGCGAGATCCAGGGTATGATTCCCATTGTCGGCCTGACCTATTTCAGGCATGGGATGAATCATGATCTCGATTTCGCTGCCGACTTCTGCCTTGCCTGTATGTGGAGCTGGGGCGACTGGTTCAGACGTGTGGTAGAGGTTGCCCTGGCGTGACTGCAAGGAGACGCCATGCCGAAAACAAAGCCCTTGCGCTCAGCCGGAGAGGATGATGGTGGTTGAAAAGAGGACGTTATGTAGGGCTCCCCTGTAGGGAGCCCGAATCAGGGGATCAGTGCTGCGGGATGGAGGTTCTTGTCCACAGCTGAGGAGAGCTTCAACCTCCTTCACGTGGGGCCTTTAGATTTTGGTCAAGTCTATGTCCAGTTCTGTTACAAGGCGGGAAAAATCCAAAAATCTCAGGTGAGAACTGGTAACTGTGGAAGGAGATGGACAAATATGTTTGTTTTTCATTTCGGTTCCGAACACAATGGAGATTATCAAAACAGCCGAGTAATTTTCTGTTGTTAGCACCGCAGAGATATCTCCCCGCAATCAGGCGCAGAGACCAGGTGCAGGCTGTCCTTGGGTCCCACTTCTAAATCTCAGATACATTTTTATAAGGCCTCTGACTCAAGGAATAAACATGAGAGGATTACAGCTAATCAGATAAGTATGTCTTTATTTAACTGTAACATCAAAAATTAAGCTTGCAGTATGTTCTTAAGAGATAGAGTCTTCAATCTAATTCAAAGATTTTTTGGAAAGATTTTTTTCCTTTTAATTAAATCGTGTTGATTTTATTTGACATTTGATTTCAAGAGAACCGCCAGTGTTTCTCCTTCACTGTTTGTCTCGAATCCGTGTGTAACATGTCAGAGCCAAAAGTCTACGCTGCTCCTCCTGAAGGCTGCTGTATTTTAGCTTCTCTGTGGGTCATACAGATCAGCCTGGGTACAGATCACCCACTTAAACATCTCCCCCCGAAGATCTGGGTTTCTATACAGTGCAGCAGAGCGCTGTGCAGGTAGCACGGTATGCACTCGGCACGTATGTACGCGCAGAGAACGTAAACCTCCTGACACGAGGCAGGCTTTCCTCATATGAGGAACAAGTTACGCTGGGATAAGCAACACAGCAAATACCCCACAAATACCAGGGAAGAGGTTTCGGCCAGCTTGTCCCCCTGCACTGGTCCGTGGTAGGGCCAGACCAGCACCCAATGGGTGCAGCCAACAGTGGGAGGTTGAAGCGAAGTGGTATTACTCCTTTTCAGCAGCCAGTCCGTATTGCAATGTATTTTATATTTCAGCTCCATGGATGAAGTCTCAGCCTTGGTTTTAGCCTGGGTCAGTCCTCCGGTCTGGCCCCCCGTGTGACTGCAGCACAGACCTGCGATGGTGGCGTGTGGGAAGCAGCGGTGGAGGAGGTGGGAAGGGCAGAGCTTCCCCTTTCGTTGGCAATCCTCCTTGCGGGACCACAGCGGTGGACTCTGGGGACCTCCTTGGGTTCAAAACCACATGCGGAACTGCAGGGCCCAAGAAGGAACTTACAGAGATATTCCATATGTTAAAGCAGAGTGCAAGTTCTTCGGAGATGGGATCTGATGTACCAAACCGTAAAAGAGCTAAAAAAAGATGCTGTGCTATACAGAAATAATTACACAAGTATATTAAGATTGCAGATCAGCATCTCAGAAGTCAGAAAATGCCTGCATTAGCGTCAGCTGGGAAGAGCCCTGTGTCCACTGAATTCCCCCCTCGTTTGTTGCTGAAACTGGAAGCTGCCCAGTGAACAAGGCAGGAAATTTGAGGAGGAGGAAGGAGACATGGTGAAGGCAGCTGAATGGTGTCCTGGGGAACTGGCTGCTATCTCTGTCCCTGCTGAAGAGTTTCTCTGAGATACTGCCAAGTCATCCAAACCATACATTGAAAGCTTTGTCTCAGTAATTGTGTGGGGTTTTGTTTTTTGAATGCATAAATTAATGCCCCAAGTTGTGATTCACAAAACTGCTGAGCACTCATTGCTGTGAAAGAAAACAAGGGCACTGTCCTTCCAGCACATAAAGTGCTAGAGAACGTGAAGTGTTCAGAAAAATCAGGTCATTAGGCATGCAAATTGGGTCATCAAAATTAGTGGATCTTTTTGACATTAATCTCTCTAGACTTCTTCCTGGGAAAACAGGGAGATCCCATACCCTACAGGAGAGTTGTGAACTAAATTAATTTAATGTTTGTTTCCCCAATAGCTCCCGCTCCATCTGATGCTGATGCTATTTGCATGTCAGGCGGGCCGTTTCCATCTCTTCCTCGCTCACTGCAATCACCGACGACACGGTCGAGGTGAGGATTGCTGCCGTACCAGTACGGAGCATCCCCAGCCCTGGGCAGACGTGGAACGGGAGCCCTGCCCTGGCCCTTACAGCCACACCAGCCACCTCTGGTGTTGATGGGTCCATCTGGGCTGCCGAGCACTATGATTTCCAGCTCCCAAATTCTTAAATTTGGTCATATTTGAGCATTGTTTCACATGTCCGGAGTATCGTGAAGGCCAGGATGACCTGCCCGCTGCTGAGCTTTAGGACAGTGCTCCACTACGCAGAGCTTGCCAACAGCAAAAGCAACTTCTGAATGCGCTTGTTCCTCAAGGTGGTTCTGCTCCCCTTCCATTTAGACAAGCCCAAGTCTATTATCCCTAAAGTAAAATGCTAAAACTCCTACCGCAGATGTTTAAAGTAAGCATTTCTCAGAACAAAGAGCTTATTCATCTTGAAAAGACTTACTACCTACGGAGAAGTACTAACGCCTCAGCTCCCCGCTTCTCCAGTCCCCGGCATCTGGGGGCCGTCTCAGTCACTGCTCAGCCTGCCGCCCCAAATCCTGCTGCCGGCGGAGGCAGCAGGGTGGGACCCCTCAAAACTGCTGTGCCTCCATCACCCGCGGCTTTGTCAAGGGATTCGGGGAGAGAGGTACGGCTGCGTCTGAAGCCACGGCGTTCATCAGGGAGGACTTATTTCAATATGTTGTTGAAACTATCTGATGTCAGGTTATATGTCTCAGGGGGACGCGCGTTTCGTGTAGTTTGTTATGCCATCTGTTAAGAAATGCAGCCACTCGTCTCCCTGCTACACAACCACAGATGGGGAGTTTTTCCCCCTGTGTGCATTACTGTCAATATATGCCAAAGCCTTCCTAGCTGGAGCCAGGTGGAATCACCACCACGACGAGCGCGCCTGGGAAGAAGGGTGCTGCATGGGTCTTCCCGAGCACCTTAGCTCCCGGTGTGCAGACGAGCTTAACGAACAAAGCCAGCCTACGCCGGTGAGGTCAGGTCCCCAAAATTCCTCCGGCTTACAGGGCACTGAGCGATGACTCCAGCAGCGGAGCTCGAGGAGGAGTTCGTGCCGCTTCGTGCAACAAGGCGTGCGGCCCCTGTTGCAGATCTGACCCTCCTGTTGGCTGGCTGTGGACGGTGCTTGCCCCAAATCACCGTCTGGAGACGGCACCGTGAATCTCAGATGCAGAAAAAAATCCGAAGCCTCAACTGCTGCCTCTGTGGAGATGCCACAGCTCTCAATGAAGGCATGGTGTGCGCTTAACTAAACA
The DNA here is from genome assembly GCF_964195595.1 of Calonectris borealis. Lineage (NCBI taxonomy): Eukaryota > Metazoa > Chordata > Aves > Procellariiformes > Procellariidae > Calonectris > Calonectris borealis. The sequence goes on along the minus strand of NC_134313.1, from coordinate 162,046,531 downwards.
TCGTGTCTCCAGCACTCCAGACTGCGAAGGAAACCATGCTCTGCTGACTGACCAACCAAGTCCTGCAGGGGAAAAAGCAAACACGAAGCGAGCAGCAAGTCCCCCAACGGCTATAAGCAGCTATTGACTTAAGCATCAATAACGCTCCTTTTTTTCAGGAGTGATTATCGCACCTTTTAATATTGAGCTGACACTTTTCCAGCGTGACTGGGTCCGTTCCTGAGCCTGCGGGTTGGAAGTTTTAAAGGGAGGTTTTACAGAAAGGAGACTGTAACTGGGAGTTTTATTGAAAACTGGAAGTTTTACAGAAAGGGGACGTTGGTTAGGACGGGAAGCCTTACAGAAAGGGGATTTCATTAGGAAGGAAAGTTTTACAGAAAGGGGACTGCAAAGCCAGCCCGTTCCGATCACCCTCTATTCGCTGGTCTCTTTGGGGCAGGTATTTCACCCAAGCAGAACAGGAGCTGGTATCAGATTTATTTTCTCTGGAAAGCAAATGGTCACCCTGCTCTCATGGCACTACTCCCATCACACAGGCGACAGCACCCGGCGGCATTCCCCAGTGCAAGCAGCACTGCTGTCCTCCGGGAAGACCCAAGTCAGCAGCAGGAGTAGCAAAACAGCTCCCTGGGGATGAGGAAGCACTTCTGAGGCTGGTGGGCATACCAGAAAGTCTGTCTGAAAACTGAACTAAAGAAACCCAATTTTTTCCACCAGTGTTAGAAAGATCTTGCCCCGCCACCCCCAGCCCCACTCCCAGTCGCGGCTGGTGCTCAGCCCTTCTGCAAACCTGCTTTCAAAGCTCAGACCTGGGATGCTGCCTTGGGAGGCAGCATTTTGGGGAACCAGCAAATGTTTGAGCCCATTGCTTCTTTTAAAAGCCCAGTTGGCCTCAGCGAACACAGTCCCCCAACCGAGCCCCTCACTTCCGCAAAGCTCCGCAGGCGCCTGCTCCCCGTGCCCACTCTGACTGGGCTCCATGGACCAGCAGAGGCAGGCGAGGTGGCCCCAGCTCCAGGGGGACCAGGTTGCAGCCCCAGAAACCGCTGGGGACAGTGGGGGACCTGGAGATGCCACCGAGCGGTTCTGAGGCACCAAATGACCAACACTTGCCCATCCTGGATTTTTATAACCAAATGCAACTTTTGACTGATGTCCAGTTCGTGCAGCAAGAAGGCGGATGCTCTACGCAAAGATTTCACTGGTGCTGTGTGGACTTCGGGCTCCTTCCTCCTGTCTCACACTGCAGGATTGGGGCTTAATTTACCAAGTGATGTAACCAAATAAAAAAGTTAAAGCACTTTAATATAATATTGTGACTAATGGAAAGGATGTCATAATTTACAGATATCTTCTCTACTTCTGCCATAATTTAGTTCTGCCATAATTTAAGTTTGCACATGCCCATGGAAAAAACCCAACAACTCATAAAACAATTTTCAAATAACAGATATATTATCCACATATATCTTTAGGCATGTAAAGCCCTGTATCTAAAGCAACCTCCAGCAGATCTCTGCCTGCCATGAACTCTCAGCAGGGACTGCCCACGCGCATTTATTTTGAGTGCCCACATATTGCACCTGTGTTTGTGATGGCATGGCAAGGAGACAGCTGGCAGGATCCCCCAGCTTGGGGATGCTTCAGCCACGGACCAAGTCCATCAGCATTTATGTGGAGCCCCACGTAGCCGAAATTTTCCTCCATGTCTCTTACAATTGGGGGGCTGCCAGTGCTACATCTGCCTCTACAAGTTATGAGTCCTGTAAAAAATATTTGGACTCCAAAAAATAGGGCCCCAGGAGAGAAAGGATTAGGTGCAACCCTTAAAAAAATGAAGTCTTCATGTTTTAAGGTCCACATTCATATCTCAGCCTCTGTCAAGCTTTTCACACAGTGCTTTGGGTGGGGGGCAGCTCTCAGAGGGACCTGCCGGTTGAGGGAGCATCTCCTTCAACACCAGGAAGGGCAGCAACAACGCAGACCTTCGAGAGGAGAAACACTTGCTCCTTTCTGCACCTGTATAATTCCCCAGATGGACACCCACTAGGGTTGCCAGATTTAAAATCTGAAAATACGCGATGGAGCAGCCGCAGCAGCTGGAGGAAGCTGTGAGGAACTATTTTTCCATTGTGTCACTGAAAAAAAAAAATTGGAAATGGAAGAGAAGATGGACTAGAAATAGAAAAAAATAGAAAGAGTGAAAACTGCAGGAAGGCCAGAATCGAAAGGAAAGGAATAGAAGGAAGAGAAAGCTTAGCAGGAAAAAACACCTGCTTGCAATCCTGAAAATGAGTAAATTTGGAGAGAAATAACAATTCTGCTCTTACAGAAAATTGCAAAAAAAAAACCAACAAAAAACTCTGAATGGGCAAAAATCCTTGCCCAAATAAAAATTCACGAACTCCTCAATTTTTTAGGCAAATGACCAGCAACATGGCAACTTTTGTGCATCGATCCTTAGGAAACAGCACTCCCCCCGACTCCTGTCAAGAAGGACAAGGGATTAGCTCAGGCACTGAGGAGCTGACATAGTTAAACACTGCTGCTGGCAGATACAATCCAGTTTATGACTGAGGTGGTAAAAACACGCATGAAAGCAAATTCGTAAGAAAGATACTCTAATGAAGATGTATAGAAGGGCTGTAATGCCATGTAGCCTCTTGATAGCTAGGGCCCTGATCCTGCAAATTAAGCTAAGCGGCGAAGTTAATCAGATGCATAAGCGTTTGCAACATCAGTGTTTTTTTTTCTTCCCCAAATGAGCTAAATTCAAAAAGCCTTGGTTTAAATTACACAAAGATATTAGCAACATCAGTTCTTTATTAGAAGCAGTTTATTCATTCAGGGTGTACAGTACGGAGCAACACGCCTGGCATGGTTAGTGATGCGTGAACCTGAAGGGGAAGAAATCCCTTTGCATTCCCTTCACAGCCAAGTTGCACAACAATTCAGGCTGCTGCCTCAGCAGCCAAATGGGCAATTTTCCAAGCCTAAAAGTCAGCAACGAACCCAAGTATTAAGGCAGCTTTGTTCTCCCTTAAAGCTGACCAGATACCCTTGGAAAGCTCCCTCGGATCATTCTTCTTCCTCCCCATCTTCTCCCTGACAGCCTCTTTCACTAGGAGGGTACAACCATGATGTTGCATTTCCCAGCCCTCCGCTCCGAAGCAAGGGGTGAAAATCTCACGTGGCTTCACAGGGTCAACGGCAAAACCTTTGGTTCAAGGCAAAGCTATAAACATCCTGGTGAGGATGACTAAACTAGAGCAATGCACCTGAGGGAAGAGGAGAAGAAAAAATCCAGGCTCTCCGACAGCTCATCTCCTATCTCAGAGGTAAGTTTAAAGCTGTGGCAAATGTGCGTTAGCAGCAGGCATGGCAGGGTAACCCTCAGGAGCTGTCCTGCGCTTGTCCTCACGGCAGGCAATGAAATACTAACTCAAAGCAGCAAATCTTGCTTACAATTTGCACACCTCAAAGACGTCACTAAAATCATCTCTTTTGTAGGATGCAGGATGTCTCGTTCAATGAGGAAGAAAAACTGTCAAGAGCTGAACAAGCAAAGGGGAGCGAGAAGCCCTCTCGGTGAGCAGAGCATCTCTGTGATCGTAATACAACACGATCGAGGCTGGGAGGCCAGGGGGACCTTGTCGTCCTCTCAGCGCACCCATCAGCACCCCAGTAAGATTCTTCGCGTTGATCGGTTCAACAGTAGTGGTTTCTCATAACGAAGCACCCGAGCAGCATCCATCAGGTACGCTCGTGAGATAGGGGTGTGTGGATGATCAGGGACTACCTCCTCCGCAGTGAAACGTAGGTGATGTTGAGATGGGATGTTTAAGCTACGCCGTAATATACAGCAATGCTGTATAAAGGGGAAAATTGTGTAAAACCTTTTAGAAAGAAATGACTTTATTCAGGAAGAAATACAACACCAAGGGGAAAGAGGAATACAAAAAGAACAAGAGAACAAACGGCTCTTGCTTTTCTCCACCATTTTTAAGAGGCTTAAGTGAAAATTTCTAAACATATTTTTCAGTTAATTTCCAATTTTTCTCAAGATATATCCTCTCCATTTTTTACTGGCTCTGATAAGATTAATTTAATTTCTCATCCAAGCATTCCAGCAACTTCTTGACTAGTGTTGCCTATTTAACAAATATTTTCATCCCACACCATGGCTGTACTTTTTCGTAGCCAGTCTGTGCTGAATGGCCACAATGCATTTAGAAACCAAGAATGTCTACAAATATTGCACTGTGCATGACCTGATATTTCAGGGGAACCCCCCCCCCCAAATTCAATAGTCACTTGTGGTCATTCATGACTTCAATTTTGCAGCAGGAGCAAAGGATCTAATCTTGTCTTTGAACCTTGGTCCCATACCAAGTGAAAAGGAAGATGGCAATGACAAGAGTGAAACAGCATTACACGCCAAGCTATGATTTCTAGTCCCCCAGCCACAAATGTCTGGAAAATACTTTGAGTACATACAACTGTTCTTGCTCCCTTTTTCGGTCTTGGCTCTATGTACCTCTTAGTGGTCATTCTTGGAGATAAATACTGTGCCAGATGGACTTTTGTTCTGACCTGGTACACAACTTCTTACATGGTTGTAGGATCAAGACCTAGCTTTTCTAAATTTCCCAGGTTTGGAAGTGTTTCAAAGGGTAAAATAGAAAAGAAAAAGGAATGCTATCAATCTAGTAACATTTTTAAATTTTTTTTTTACCATTCTTCCCTGCACCAATTGTAATAACCAGACAAGTATTAAATAGTTAGAGTGGCAAGAGGAAAAGCAGACGGAAAAGGGAAAAGAAAAATCCCTAACATCTCTTGTTATTTCCTACAAGGCAAAAAGAGATGAAGTAAGTATTAAAATTATCCTAAGAAGCGAAAATAAATGCTAAGAACGATTAGAAAAACAAATGCTGTTTCATTTCAAATCTGCAAGAGAAAATCATCTTTTTTTTTTTTTACTTAATTAAAAATGAATTAAATTAATTCAATTCATTCATGAGGTAACCTCTTCATTTCAGTCTAACCCTTACACATCAGAGCGCCGGATGAAGAGGACATGGAGGGAAAAGAAGAGGGGGCTTCCTGGAGTGCTTTGTGCTGAGGCTATTTTGGGTTGCATAGCAGCTGGTGGGCAACTGTGGGCAGCATCTATAAGCTATAGCAACGCTTGGGGTGATGGCTGGCAGCTGTGCCAGCCCTTGGATCAGTCCCGAGGCCCAGAAACGCAAAAACATCACGAAGCCGTTTTCCTCCCTTGTCTTGTGTTGAGCCTCCTGGCAGGCACAAGACAAAACCTGGCGTTGACATTCTTCTTGATCTGTATCGGCCAGAGCTTCCACGCCCAAAACTCACAGAGACATCCACCCTATATGCATTTGCGGAATTGGTCCAATGTGTTTCAGAGATCGCTCTTTTCTTACAGTCAGAATGATAACAAACTAGATACACGTCAGCTCTTTGGAATAACTGCTGGAACAAGATCAAATTGGTAGGCAGGTCCAACAAAGCCTGGCTTTCAAGCCAGAAACATTTCGTAACAGCGCTCCCTCAGCTTGCTGCAGAAGATCCCTTTTGCTAAACTGAAGCACTAACCAGCACTGCTAACCTGTTCTGCTTACGGGATACCCGGCATGGTCCGAAAGCACTTTCTGAAATAATCTGTTTAACACAACTTCACAGCTGCTGTGTAAATTTAAGGACTGAACACAAGCTGGTACTTGCGCAATCACTGACCAAGACATTTGCAATTGAGCTGATTCACATTGACAACGTACACTGAGCAGGTTCTGGGAGGTACAACGCAAGGTCTGTGCCATCGGTACCGGAACAGGCAGCGTTGGTTCCTGACTGCCAGCAAATGTGTATTTTGGCATAGCTCCTGCTGGAAAGAGAGGAATGCAACTGTTAATCCCTGGCTTCTGAATAACTAAACACAAAATGCTTGTGAAGAAAAAAAACAACAAAATTAATCTTTTCTCTAAGTGGTTGCCAAACCTGACATAGACAAAACATCAAGCAGGCAAAAGATGCTGCAGTTTTCCCTTCAAATCTCTAACTGCAGAGAGCACTCGGCCATGGCTCTCCCTCAGATTAGCGAGAAGGTCAGCAGCTCCCATCAAAGAGCAGCCTTCACTCCGCAGCTGCAACCTGACACCTGTCAGCTTCATCAGCTGGAATTGAAACCTTTCCTAAACCCTCTGGCTCCGCCTGGGAGCAGGCAGCCCAACCTGAGCTGAGCCTGGACTCACTCAGAGCCCGATGCCAATCGATAAGTGTCCTTCCTCCCATTGGCATCTGCAATCTGGTGCCTACGATGGAGAGAAACGGCGCTTGCCGGCATGTCACGGGTCTGCTCCAAGGGCTTTCTGCTACTGCCACCACCCTGGGAGGTGACACCAGGGACCTAAATGAATGGAGAACCGGGGAGCCTTAGCGGCAGAGCCTCCTGCCTTGCCTGCACGAAGCTCCAGCCAGGTAGCACTAGTGCAAGGCTGGAACTGGAGTTACCATGGTGAATCCCCCGGCATGAAATGACCTCATTGGAGACTTCCTCCTTACAGGATTTCTGGGGGATGCGGTAAAGCTGATTGTAATGCTAATGTTCTTACAGGACTGCAGTGCTGTGCTTATGTCAGATGCTGAGCATCGCTGGTTGCAGGAGCGGTCCCCGTCCCCTTAGGGACTGGGAATCCTGCTTTAAGTCATCAGTAAAAATAGGGTTTCGCTAATCGCCAGTTGGTTGCATCACAGGAGTATTGCACACACACACACACAGAGAGCAGTGCCTGCTCCAGAGCGATGCAGAGCAAGGATTTCAGGGCTGTAAGGAGGTTTGGGCTGCAGCTTGCAATGGCTTTAGCATTGGTGGATGAAGTCAGTTCTCTGTGCTTTAAGTCTTATAAATGCTCTCATATTAAGCAGTGTCCCCTCATCCCACAGCAGAGGTGAACGCTGCTTCCAAAATAACCTTAAATGCAACCCAAACGGTTGGATTTGGCTGGTCTGCTAGGACAGCAGTTTTGGAACGTGTTATATATGTGTGTGTGTGTGCGTGCGCGCGTGTGAAGGGCTGTATGTGGCACATCCTGACATAGACAAATATTGGAAATCTTTGCCTCCACTTCAAGATTCTTTGATGCACCTCAAGGTGTAGATAAGATTGGGATTTTTGCTATTGCACCAACAGCTGCACCAAGATGTTTGGTGACTGAATGATGCCCCTTCCACGACCTTACCCTCCATCAATCCTGTTCATGATTTGACTTCCTCCAATCTCCTCATTGTGCTTAAACATACCTTCAGTCCAAGGCAGGCACACCTCTTGGAACCTGGCTGTGCTGATTCCTGGTCTCAGGCAGTCCTGCAAGCTCTCCTAAAGCATACAGACTTGCAATTAAGAGGCACCACACTTGCACAGGACCGAGGGTTCAAGCTCTATGAAAGCCTGGAGTCAGAGGGGAGGCAGCTGCTCCCACATCTGCGGGCAGTCCCAGGGCATTTACGTATCCAGGAAAATTGTTCTGATCTCACTCAAATCAAGTGTAAGATCTTTTTGCTTAAAAGATCTATGACACTTAGCAGCATTTATCTGCTTTAAGTTTTCTTGTCTCCCCCCTCTTACATTGGTTATTTCTCAGCTTCTCTTTCCATAGGTCTCCAAGATTGGAAGGGACAGTGGCAATTATTTTGTTTCATCTCCTGCACTGAACAAGCAACAGAGTTTCATCAAGCCCTCTGCTAAGTCTATTATTTCTGGCTGAGCTAAGAAATATCGTTAAGTAAACATTCTACTCCTGATTTAAAGACTTCTACTTGTGAGGGAGCCACCACATTTTTAGGTATAAGCACATATGTACATTTATGTGTGCACACATTTCTTTTAGACATTAGAGCATCTACAGATTTTCCAACAGGAATGACCCAAGAAAGTCCAATCCAGGAAGGAATTGTGAGATAAGCTTCTGTTTGGCACACAGCTATCAGCAGCGCTCCTAGGACCAATGCCAAACCTTTTTCTCCAAAGGTGGATGCAGAATTGCTTCCTATCATGAAGAAAACAACTCAATTCAAATCAGCTATGTTGCCCAGAACAATTTGGAGAGGTACAGAGGAGCAAGGAAAGGTTTCATCTATCTAATTTACTAGACGTAATGTAGTAATCTAGATTACCTAGGAATCTTGTTCCTCGTATCAAGAACAAGATCCATGAGATACGCAAAGACGTTAAAGGTATTTTTACTTGAAAAATAAATCACAAGCATCTATGGGAAGGTTAAACGAGCGCTCACATACAGAGGATGACCTATGCTCTATTTTTACAGACACACCCAGGTTTGGAAAGAAGGCCAAGCAACCAATTAAGGAAGCTAAAATGATGATGATAGTGTCACCTAAAAGATCTAAACAGCTCAGCTTTGTTTATCCCAGACTATCAGAAGTTCAAATGAACATCTCTAACTCTGTCATGGTGTTTATAATACCTGAAACCATTTGGTTGTACTGGGGAGAGGCTGGATGTAGTATCTAAGGGGGCGTGCAATGCTATCTATTCTATACAGTTAATTTCAACTACCAAATTGGATGGATTGCACTAACTATAGCATTTGTTTGATAAAATAAAGCTTAATCTAGCAAGGTGGATTCGGTTCGGAAAATATGCATTTTGGCTTCTAGAAAATCTTGACTTCATGCAACTAGATTGAGACCTCTGTTAACTTCAGGGTTCACATTGTCCATGTTTACATTACTCTGTTAGCTTATTCATGAGGATTACTCATTTAGATCCACACAGCAGATCCTTAAAGCATCCTGAGAGTATCTGCAAACGTGACCATACTGTGCCCAGCGCACCTTCAAATTTTCTCACAAATCCCCATAGTATCCACTCTAAGGCACTTTTACCACTTGCTCCTCCCTCAGCTCACCCACATCGCTCTCCAGACCTGCTGCTTTGCTCATGTACTTATGTTTCCCTGTGGTTACCTTGCCCAGCAGCACGCTGCAGAGCTGCAGCTCATCAGGGTGAGGGACAGAGCAAGAGTCTCTGGACAGCTCTACACACTGTTTGCAGGATGGTCTTTGCAAAGGAAGCCAGTTATCCTATTTCTCAGCACTATGACCTGTGCTAGCAAGCCACTCTTCAGGACTCCAAGAGCATATTTCAACAGGACATGGCTCAAATCTCAAGCACACATTGGTAAGACATCCTTCCCTTTTTGACACCAGGGGAATGCTGATTTCAGGCTGTAAGATGCCTTCCCTGTCATCCAATTTTAGGTGTCAGTTTGGTACAAAATGGCTCAGAACAAACCACCTCCAGATGTTCCACACAGTGAATTGCAAGGAGATCACTGAATAAATCTGGCTTGAGTTTTGTCATAAATGCTAGCGTTAGGTAGCCCTAATTGCTTGTTCCCTGAGTGTTTCACCTTTAATATCTAGGAGACTACTCAGCACTGGTGAGGCCACACCTGGAGTACTGTGTCCAGCTGTGGCTCCTCAGTACAAGAGAGACATGGACATAATGGAGAGAGTCCAATGAAGGGCCACCAAGATGATGAACGGACTAGAGCATCTCTCCTATAAGGAAAGGCTGAGAGAGCCGGGACTGCTTAGCCTGGAGGAGAGAAGGCTCAGGGGGGATCTTATCAATGTATATCACCTGCAGGGAGGGTGCAAAGAGGGCAGGGCTCTTTTCAGTGGTGCCCAGTAACAGGACCAGAGGCAATGGGCACAAACTAAAACTACAGGAGGCTCCATCATCATCATGAAACACTTTTTTTTATTGTGAGGGTAACTGAGCACTGGAGCAGATTGCCCAGGGAGGTTGTGAAATCTCCATCCTTGGAGATATTCAAAAGCTGTCTGGACATGGTCCAGGGTAACTGGCTCTGGGTGACCCTGCTTGAGCAGGGGAGTTGGACCAAATGACTTCTCCAGAGGTCTCTGCCAACCCCAACCATTCCGTGATTCTGTGAGGTTGCTGCCCACAAATCTATTGAAGTCTGTGAATTAGACTGGAGGGGACATCACATTCTTCACTCTTATAATCCGGTGTAAGCAACTTTGCCTCTTCAAGCCCTTATTCCTTTTCCCATCTTCTCTGTTTTATGTTTTAGACTGTCATTTTGTTGGGACAGGAACTACCTTATCCTGAGCTTGCGCAGCACCTTATGCAACAGGATGATCCTCTTCTCACTAAAGTCTTTTGATTGACACTGGAATATTAAAAATCACAAAGATAAAATGGAATTCTAATGTTAAGTACTGAGTGCTTCATTTTTCCCCTACTTTCAGTAAAACTGAAGACTTCATTCCACCCACCTTGGCTTCCCGCCAAAGTCAAGTCAGAGGATGTTCCTGCAGCTGCGATTCTGAAATCAGACCACATAACAGCCACCGAGCAAACGGCCCTGCAGCCAGACCCCAGCTGCCACCGCTCTCCCTGGATGGCAGGGCATGAAGTCAGCATGCTGGGCAGCAGGCGCTGCACAGTATAGTCTCCATACGACCTTCATATGGACATCTCTAGTCCTCCAGTGTCTCTTAACTCATTCACTTTTCTTGTTTAAGCAGATGAGAAAATGGTGGGGTTTGTTGTTTTTTTTAACAGGTAAAAATCAAGCTTTTTCCATATTGTCAAAAGAATTTTTAACTGTCTTGCAGCTATTGGAAGGAATTTTCAAGGTATTTTGCCATTTAAGGTTGAAAACTGTTCTTGTCTTGAAATATTTTTCTAAGCTTACTTTCTTTGTCTAACTAAATCAATAAACTGATGTGTGACCCAAACATAATGATTTAAATGCATTTTTAAATCAGTAAAAACTTCAAAGGAGCATGTTCATTGCAGACTACAAAATTGTCCTAGAATATTCACTGACACACTGTACATCAGGAAACATATACATATTCATTAGCAGTTTTTATTTATCTTCAAACCACTACGGTTCTGAAAGAGCAAATCAAACAGAAGTCTAAAAAGCCTTTGTATTCAGCCAAGACTCTTCCACAGCTTCTCAGGCAATGATTAGTATTACTGCAGTTGTACTGAGTAGACAGGATTATTAATTAAGACATATTGGTTTGCTCTGGTGCACTCTATCCTCAACAGAAGATCTGTCAAGTTGTAGTTTGTACAAAAGTTTCTCCGCATACCATTGCTCATGTTTTCTAAAATGAAAAGTCACTCGAGCTCTTTGCGCTTTCAAATTTCTCAGGGCTATATTCACTGAAAACAGTGGCAAGATTCCTACCGATTACAATCTTAACAGAGTCAATCTAGAAATATATTTGTTACAGATTTAAAAGTATCTTGCTGTCCTCCCAATAGATAACCACAAAATTTATTTTATTGGCCTTCAAGTCTGCGAACAACTGCCAGCAGTCTCTGTTCTGTGGAACAATGGTCTTCAGGAGACTCGTCTTTGATTTGCCACAGAAATGAAATCTAAACTCCTAAAGAGAGGAACAATGAGTGAACAGTCCTGTATAAGGCTGAGATTTAGGGGAGAGGAATTCAATTTTGCCATAAGCTCAAACTTCTTGTGTGATCTTGGACAACACCCTTGTGAAGGTCTACACTGCGCTGTCTGGGAAGCAGTCTGACTGTGATGAATTGGTGTATCTGGAGGCTCATGCTGTTGTGGCTGGCCTATTTCTGGGTCCTGAGCCAGGTCCAAATGAGTTCATGCTGTAAAGATCAGAACTTTACACTGATCTGCATTGTATCCCTGGGGGTATATCTGTAGTCATAGACCTGAGAAGACTGGAAAATTAGCCAAGATTGAGTCCTGTGACACTAGACTTTTAGCAATAGCTGAGGTAGCTCAAATACCTCTATAGACCATTAGTCCTCCTGTACCATTTCAGTCTTCATTTTAAAATGGCGATGATAGTGCTGACTGGTGAGGTGAGTCTGGCCACCTTGTTTTGGGCGTACCAGAGTTCAGCGAGCTGGGCCACTCATCCCCAGGGCCAGAGGGTAATCTCTGATGTCTTCTCTTTAGTGATACAGGTGTAGCCACCCTCTTCATTCTAGGACTCATTTGCTTTTTAAATAATGATCCTATGGTAAATGGTGTGAAGTGAGATTGTGCTGACTGAGTAAATGGCCTGTGAATGTATCACAGGCTCAATGCTTCCTGACAGTACTGACGCCTAACAGAAGGAAATCTCTATTTTCCCTAAATCAAAACTGCAATGAAATATAAGCAAATTTGATCCAGACTTCAATGAAAGGCAGTAAACAAGATAAGCAAGATATTTCTTCTGTTTCTTGAGCTACTTTTTCCAGTAGCTGCTCAAGAGTAAAACTGCATACTGATTCTTAATCTCTTCAAGCTTTGACCAAAGTGATGCTCTTATGAGGCCTGGACACTCTTACGGAGAATGGGATCTGCCTTTTCCTAGCTTTTGTGACTGTCCCTACCTCAAAGACCTCACAAAGTAAACGTACAAAACAAGACAACTAAAATATTTAAAAAACAGTCCTAAGGATCATAAAGAAACAGTGGGGCAATTATGAGAAGTGAAACGGCCACTGTCACAGCATGCCAACTCCACATAAAGTAAGTTGCATGTTTTATGTCCTGAAGTAAGCACAGCCACTTCAGCATTGCGTAAAGGTGTTCTTCTGAGATAAGCACAGGTCACAGCAATTCTTCTTCTACCCATTACACACTCAACGCACAGTCCTCGGCATGTTAAGGCTGCAGACTGCATTAGCACAAACTTCTTCCTGCAACTGCTTACTAAAATTGGTCTTTCTTAAAAAGTATTCCATCTGAAAATTTCACAGATAATACTTTGTCTGAAAAATGAGCATCAAATGCCTTTTGGAGGCTTTTTTTTTCATTCTTCCCTCCAAGTTAAGAAGAACATTTTGGTTTCAATGGCAATTATCAAAGCGTTTAATTTCTTATCTTTTATCTGTCAAATATACGTTACTGGATTCAGCCCAAATCCCTGTGTCCAGCAAAGCCTGAATTATCATCAACAACCTGACCTGACTAGCTAAGGTTTGAGTTCTGTTGTGCTTAGCTGGAGCTCTATTTTCTTCTTTTTACAGTTTTTATAGTTCTTTACCTTTTTTATTTTTCAACTCTCCTTACTCCACAAGTCTTATAAGCATCTTTCCCTTTGTTTAGGTTCTCTGTAAGAGACTCCTCGTACCCTGTAGTGGGAGGACATACATAAAACTGTTACACTTTCAGCTCCTCTGAGTCTGCTTCTCAGCCTGGAAGTTCCCCCTGCAGAACAGCTCATCTCTGAAGAAGTGAAAGCTTGAGCCTAGACAGATGCTGTAAAATACTCCATGAAAAATCCTACGACTATTCCAATTAAGATGGGTAGTCTTCATACACTATCTAGCAGATGGACTGAGACTCGATCTTTGGCTTTACTGAAAGGCTCTTTGCAAACATTAGGGGCTTGTCTGTGCTGAGGTAATGTAAAACTCTGCTACGTCAGCGGATTTAGGGTCAAGCTGTAAAAGCAAAGAGATATCCACAGTGATGTGGAGCCTAATACAGAGCCTCCTATAGTGAACAGCCCGTTGGTTTCTGTGGGACTCCTCTGGGTGATATGTTGTATGGCTGGTGCTAAAGATTTGCACACACACAAAAAAATCATTGCTTTAAAATAATGAAAGCATTTAAAATTCCTTTGGATAACAGTATGATGAAGAGTTCTCAACATACACATGGAGAAGGATGGGAAGGAAATGGAAGCAGAGAAAGGTATTGTGTCTTGAGGAAGGTCACACAAAAGATTGGTAGCAAGACTGAGAACAGAAACCAGGTGTTCTGGCTGGGGCTTTTTTAACAAGAAAACACTATCTCTCTTCTCATAGGGTCCCTCATCTTAGCATAATGCTGAAGTAACCACTGAGGGGACCATGTAAACTCAAGCATCAGCCAGACATCTTTTCCAGCAAGGAAACTCCTAGAAATTTTGGCAGACACCTACTATGGTGTCAAACGATCTCTTCCCCAGAACACAGCACCAACATATGGTTGTGACATGTGCCACATCGCAGCATTGTCTCAGCAATACCTGGCAACGTCCTTTGAAAAATTCACTTGCATTAGATGGCACATTCAGATGCACACAACTTCAAAAGCAGTAATAACAAAAGTAACAGCTGTAGAGTCAGCCCTTATGGACTGGCCATTTCCCGCAGAACTGTTTTACCGGCAGCCAGTGTTTTTTCTTCAATTCTTGTTTAAAGACTAAAGGACTTTTCCCTGATTATTTTTTCATACTATACAAGGTATTCTAACAGCTGCTGGAAGCTGAATACCACATTAACAATACATAATTTAGTAAATATATGCCCATATTGACACTGAAAGAAAACTTGAGATTGCACCACCATACTGTGTGTTTTTATTATACTGTAAGTACAGTCTCAAACATAATAGGATTTATTCATAGCATATTTACTCTGCTGAAGTGAGCATAAATATGTAAATGTTTAAGGCTTAGACTGGGAATTGCCTACTGCTGCTTTCAAGTCATGCAGCACTCTCCGCACTCTAAATGCAGGCTGACAGCAGAAACGGCAGAACTATACTTCCAAGGAAAGTATTACAGAAGGATCAAGCTTGCATATCATTACCTTACCCCTGACTTCTAATGCAGAATGACAGTGGACACACAGTTGTAGCTTTCACACTACTTTAATGGAACAACTACACAGAGAGAGCGAGAGACCAAACATTGCTGATTGGGGCAGCCCCACTGGAGCGTGATTTGAAGGAAGAAAAATTCGTTTTTGTAAGATACCATTCAGATGTATGAAGCAAAATAATTTTGTGTTGAAATACATGTAAGCAAAGAGGGTTGATTTTGTTCCCTAGTTGTCAGGGAAGAAAAGGACAGCAGAGTGCCTGCTAGCAGCACTCAGATAAAATCCTTTTCTGAGTGAAATAGGCATGAAGTATGTGGCGGGAAAGTTATTCTGCAGAAGCCAGTGGATGAAGCTCTGCTGGCTTCTCTGGAGCATGAGCCATCAGAGACCTGTTTCAAATGCTTGCAGGCATGAGAGGCTACACCAAGGTGAGGGAGCTCTATATGGGGTATATTAAGGTGCTTATAGCTTTCTCTGAGGCAGAAAGCTCAATCAGTTTTCAAAGTTGTAAATAAATAAGTAAAAAGACACAGCAGAAAAACTGCTCATGAGGCAATTACCACAGGGTAGTTGGAGCAAGAGAGAATAATCCCAGCTTCGCAGCTGGGATTTCAGGTCTAAGCAAATATCTGAGTAATCGTCTTTAGCTGTGTACACATTTTAATTCACACCTTTCCACTCGCTTATTGCTTCCGTGCCAGATACTTTTTAAAAAAGTGAATCAATTACCCATAAAAGGTGTCAGATTGTCAACAATGGAAATGAAATCCCCTGGTTACTGAAAAAAACAGGTTCGGAACAGCACTACAAACTTCCGCTCACCGCTGAGGCAATTGGCCTCTCGTGTAACCTGGAGGGTATCTCTCATTATAATTGCTACTCGGTCCTGGCTTGAATTGCTCCAAGCACTTCTAATACAATCTGATCCCTTCAGACCCCGCTTTACTGCCCCTGTTCAAGCATGAAGAATTCAAGCTGGAACAGGTGCAGAGCAGGATGATTAATACAATCTGGGGAACAGGGACTCTTTCACAAGCAGAGCTGCCAACGCTATCAATTTATGTGGTAGACAACTGCTTTGGGCAGTAACCTACTGGATTTCCAGTATCTGGCAGCTTAGGTTCTTGGATGCCTGGAAATTCAGGAGAATTTCACAGAGCCCACACAAAGCAACTTGAGGTGGAACGAACAGCGAGTCTGATACGTCCCTGGTCCCCAAAGGGGTACAGAGTCACTTCGTGGTTGTCGCTTCTGGACCTGCAAGGGCAGAATGGTACTATGTAGCATAGTAAAGGCTGACTGCTGTCTGGGATTACATGGGGATGGGAAGGAAAAATGCTGGCAAGGAAGAAATGCCACTTATGCTAAAAGGTAATGTCAGCACATAAGAACAAACAAGTATGGATTGGCCAGGGATACAGTCACACTGTAAACTGGAAGATCTCAGGTAACTATTAGTATAAGGATGTTGCAAAACAGCAGCCTTCCTCTAAGGGAGGGGGAGGCAACAGCCTAGCTACTTCTAAAAAAAAGCTTGAACCTTTATGAAAGAATTCTATTAAAAAAAGTGTCTGTAACATTAGGGATTACATCTGCTAAGTCCAAAGATCCTGTCCTGTTTTCAACCACACAGTAGCCCTTATGCACCTTTCTCACAAAAAACATATGATCTTCTCTCCTTTCTCTGGAATTTCCTCTGTGTTCTTCTCCACTGAGCATTAGCAGTAGTATTATTTTATGTTTTCCAGCGTGTTCATCTTATTTTAAGTGCCAGTTCTTTGTATTAACCTTAATTTCTTTACATGTTTTCTGCTTATATGTCTTTACATCACACAGGTAAAGGACTAGAGATTTTGGCATCATTTAGCTTAGCTGACAACACAATCATTAAAAGAACTGTCTTGAAATTATCTGTATCCCCCATTTTCTTCTATTGTGTAATCGCAATTTTTTCTAAACTTTACAACATAATCACGATTGTAGCCCTCTGAAATCAGCAATGAATGAATCTCTTTTATGGCCATGGCATCACGGAGTCACTGGAAAATCTCCTGCAAACCAGAGGCTGAGTTTCCACTTGAGCTGCAATCTGGTGCATTGTGAATAAAAACTACATAAATCCTATAAATTTCACCCAGTGAAGGCCACTGGTAACATTTTTCCCTGTTACAATCTCCCTTATAAAAGTCGATCTGAATCTTTAATACTAAGAAGAATACATGGAGAAAAGACAACAACCTAGAACTTAAAAAATGAGGTCTTTTCAATTAACGATTTAAAAACAGGGGAAGGCACCTTATGTACCTTTTTCTTATCTTTCAGATAAAGACCTCTTGGGTAAGATTGGTAAATCCTTATCTGCCAGATAAAGGACCACTATGATGGGCCTTATCGCTTAATTAAATCCTAGTACTATGTACAATGAAGTCAATAATTTGTTATACAAGACAGCACTTCAAACGGTGGCTGCATTGGATAATGCGTCTCTCTTGGTTCCCTGTACCACAGCACACTGTAATGGGTCATGTTCCATAACCCGCTCCTGGGCTGCAAGGAACTCATTATAGAAAAGGTGCCCAGCTTAATGTGGAAGGGCTGTGATAAATAAATCTGTTGGATCGACTAGATAAAGTACGGTTCCCGGATGAAATTGAATTGATATGTAGGGCCTAATTCTTTCAGTCTTCCTTATAAGAAAATTAGTTGAATGTGAAAGATTTGTGGATTTTGGCTCAAATAAAATACTGATGCTGTCAATTACTGTAACGGAAAAATAACAAAAGTTAATGTTAGAAGATGTTGTGAAACTCATGGAACAAATGCAACCTCTGAAAAAACACAATAAGGTCTAAATCCTGACGATCCCTTTACTCATTAAGGTTCATGCCACTCAATGCATTTACATCCACACACATCAAACTGGCTGGATGGCCAGGCCTGAAGAGTTGTGGTGAATGGAGTTAAATCCAGTTGGTGGCCAGTCACAAGTGGTGTTCCTCAGGGCTCAGTATTGGGGCCAGTTCTGTTTAATATCTTTATCAACGATCTGCGTGAGGGCATCAAGTGCTCCCTCAGTAAGTTTGCAGATGACACCAAGCTGGGCGGGAGTGTTGATCTGCTGGAGGGTAGGAAGGCTCTGCAGAGGGACCTGGACAGGCTGGATCGATGGGCTGAGGCCAACTGTATGAGGTTCAACAAGGCTAAGTGCCGGGTCCTGCACTTGGGTCACAACAACCCCAGGCAACGCTACAGGCTTGGGGAAGAGTGGCTGGAAAGTTGCCCAGCAGGAAGGGACCCGGAGGTGTTGGTCGACAGCCGGCTGAACATGAGCCGGCAGTGTGCCCAGGTGGCCAAGAAGGCCAATGGCATCCTGGCCTGTATCAGAACTAGTGTGGCCAGCAGGAGCAGGGAGGTGATCGTGCCCCTGTACTCGGCACTGGTGAGGCCACACCTCGAATCCTGTGTTCAGTTTTGGGCCCCTCACTACAAGAAGGACATGGAGGTGCTGGAGCGTGTCCAGAGAAGGACAACGAAGCTGGTGAAGGGTCTGGAGCACAAGTCTGATGAGGAGTGGCTGAGGGAACTGGGGTTGTTTAGTCTGGAGAAGAGGAGGCTGAGGGGAGACCTCATCGCGCTCTACAACTACCTGGCAGGAGGTTGTGGTGAGGTGGGTGTTGGTCTCTTCTCCCAAGTAACAAGCGATAGGACAAGAGGAAATGGCCTCAAGTTGCACCAGAGGAGGTTTAGACTGGATATTAGGAAAAATTTCTTCACCGAAAGGGTTGTCAAGCATTGGAAGAGGCTGCCCAGGGAAGTGGTTGAGTCACCATCTCTGGAGATATTATAAGACGTGTAGATGTGGTGCTTAGGGACATGGTTTAGTGGTGGACTTGGCAGTGCTAGGTTAACAGTTGGACTTGATGATCTTAAAGGTCTTTTCCAACCTTAATGATTCTATGATTCTATGATCACGGTGAAAATCAATAATACCTATATATACCTAACTGGTCAATAATACCTATCACCAGATATCATACTGGGAAGGTTTTCCTGGATACTAAACCCAGTCCAAATAATTCTCTTTTCCACACAAACATATTTCTATAAAGAAGTCTAATAATTGGAATGCTTCATTTAACTAATTGGCTTATTGGTAAAGTGCTAGGGTGATCTGTTCCTGAGTTTGTTTGGCAACAACACTTTTGTACATATGGGTAATCCATAAAATCAGGTGTATTGTATCTCTGAGTCTCTGAAGGACTCCATTATAGCCTAAACCCATAAACCATTAGGCCCAGCAAACACAGAAATGGCTTGATCCTGCAGTATGCACTGAAGCTCTACAAGCCAGGAGTCTTTTCCTGGTAAATGTGGAAAAATTTAGACTTGATATCTGCTATTGGCTCTAATCTTGCTGAGCACTATCAAAATAGAGACTCTATGGTTGGGATTTATTTCCCTTCATTTTTATCAAGACAGGTCTCCCACAGCTAAGAGCTGCCACTCAGCCCATCTAATGTAACTAAACGGAGGAGGATCACACAACTAGCTTAGATTAGGCATCTAACTTTTAGCCAACTAGAGCTAGAGAACATTTATTTTTCCCTTAGAAAGAATCCCCGAGGAGCGTCTGAGCACGCAGCTGTAGCAGTGCTATGACACAGATGTCTGTCCATGAAGGATGGGGCATCAAAATTCTTGGGTGTGCAGTAAGACAAAAGGTCCAAATGCAGATCTTGTTCATACTGAAGATGGTGATTGCTTCGAAGTGTGTTATTTTTACTTTATATTTATGCCAATGATATGCTCAGAACTACACCGTCAACATTAAGCAGAGACAACTCCTGGCCACCAGGATAAACAGGAGCAACCATAAAATGACTCTAGATTATGCCAACCAAAATCATCCCTGTTAAGGCTATTCCATAAACTTAGCATCTCCACACATTTACAGGGTTTGTTACAATCCCATTCACGCTTTCATAAAGCTGAGGGCACAAAAACTGCTTCCAGGAACCATTGGTATTGAGGCCAGGCTAAATATGCTCTAAGTCGCTAGAGCTGTGTGCAGGAGTTCTTGGATTTCACAGCTGGGCACTTCTAGCAAATTGTACTTCTTTCTGTGCATAATCCCGAAGGATTTCCCCATAAATGCATAGACCTAGTTCTCACATGTCTGGCAAACTCTTCCTGTCTGCTTGCCAAGTTTTAAAGGGCAAGGAATCAACAGCTGATAATTTATGCCAGAAACCTACAATGATCCAAATTCACCCCTCGTGTAATTCTGGTAAAGCCAGCAGAGTTCCAGGGGAGAAGTTGTTGGCTTAGCAAAGTAAATTTTCACTGACATGTGAGGAATACACAGTATCAATTAAAGCAGAGCTAATTATTGCTACTATTATTTGCATTGCAGTAGTTCCCAGAGGCTTTTAACAGGATTATAGCCTTCTGGTACGAGTTCTTAGGAACGTAAGCTCTGATCTGGAAGTTCATGTATGATAGCTGACATTTGGTACCTGTGCACGATGTCTCTACGTTCAGTGGGGCTCTACAGAGCACGGGGCTTTGCTCACAGGTATGGGCCACGAGAATCTGGGCCACAGAAGTTGCTTGTGATGCTCTGAGGTTTGCCTAGAGCCATCACATGTCTTTCTGCTCTTTACAGAGTGGAAGGGGCCAGCCTGGCCTGTGTCCAGAGAAAGCAAGTCCTTCCCAAACCTCAGCA
Organism: Calonectris borealis; assembly: GCF_964195595.1. Classification (NCBI taxonomy): domain Eukaryota; kingdom Metazoa; phylum Chordata; class Aves; order Procellariiformes; family Procellariidae; genus Calonectris; species Calonectris borealis. The sequence goes on along the minus strand of NC_134313.1, from coordinate 162,026,153 downwards.
TTTGGGCAAGGACAACGATGCCGTACATTGGCTCCGTGTCAGGAAACCTTGGGAAACACTCAACCTCTCCTTATTCTGATATGTTTATCATGGGGTACGACTCCCTTTGCCTAAAAATAGGGCATCTTAGACATTTTCCACTTATTCTGAGTCATTCTTGAAAGGAAGGACTACCTGAGCACGGACTACCTGAGGACTACCTGACATTTGTCAGCTTCATCCTGATTCCCCTGCTGTCCCTGGCACCAAATGGGCTTCCTGGTGAAACAAAGCGAAGCTTAGTCAGTAAGACTTCCAGCATCCAGGCTGAAAAAAAAAAATCACAAATAAAATGCTGTAATATGTTTAACACTTGGATTCCTCTAGTGTTTCTTGATTTCTTTTCTCTAGATACCTAAAATATATTGCAAACACTGGGGTCCAGGGCAATCCCCAGGCTTCTGTGTGCCGCTCTCAGTTCAGAACCCAAAGTTACAGTCCACACCTCCCTGCAGCCAGTTGGTGCTGGTAATAATTTATATATTTTACACTATATTTCAACAATATATGCGTTCTGTTGAGATATTGATCTTTGGTGGGTGACCAGCTTTCTAGGGACTCCACATGTGATACATTAATAACACACTTGACAGACACATTGCTTGTTTAGACCATTTCTCAGCACACAAGCTCTCCTATTCTCCACCCCAGCAGCTGCTTCAGGGGTCCTTAGGTCACATTGCTCTGAAGAAATTACGGCTGAAATAAGATGCATCAAGTGGATTGCAGACAACAAGGCAGATAAGCTGCAACAAGTGGATAAATAAGTAACAAGAACGGGGGAGGAAACGGAAAGAAAAATTACAGCGATAAAAGCTGATAAACATGAACGCTGCCTGCAGATCTGAAACTACGGTTAGTCTGGAGGCTGTAACACACTCAGAATGTTTTCTGTTCAAAGTTTATCACACCAGTGTTTTTCATATATTTTAATTGTTTCAAGCCTCATACTGTTCTCTTTCCTTAAATAAGATATTTATTAGTTTTTGAAGTCTTTCCCATTTCCTACTCTGCCTTTGCCCTTCTGGGGAATAGGCTCAAAGAGAAAGCATCTTTCACCTGTGTATATCTTTTAAGAGGTACTACTGCCTCCTAAGCTTGCTGCCACTGTCAATAGGTCATAGATCAGGCCCAGTGGCACCTACAAGAGAGTGAATTTTCTTTCGCACCCCTCATTTGTACACAGAATTTCCTATCAGGTGTGACAGAACATTTGCTGCATCATAGGATGTTGCTGAAACAACCCAAGACCTGTTCAGAGTCCGATTTGGAGGAACTTGTCCGAAGACGGGCTTAACTTCAAATGGAAGACAGTGCCTCGGAATTAGATGTCACTTTGAGAGGTTAATCACAATAAGGTTATGAGCCAAGCCCACGACTGGACCACCCATCTCAGCCAGTTTGCCATGCTATGAGTTTTTTTGCCAGACTGAGTGGGACTAGAATGAAAGCTCACGAAGAGGTAACTGTGGTTAAAAAATAAGCCAGAAGCACATTTTCTCTCGGGAATTAGGAGCCATTTGCTGTTGATAACACTGTTCTTACTACTGCTACGTATTAATTTTAAGTGTTTAATGGAATCAAATTTGGAAGTCTGCTTTACTGGATTTCTGACTTTTAACCATTCGAGTATGCATGCAAAAATAAATAATAATTTAAATAAATTTAAAAGAAACACATTAAAAATTATGATGTCTGCTCAAAAAACAAGCTACTGAGTATTTTGGAAAAAAATGTTAAAATCCAAAACTAGCGTAAATAAAACTGATAGTGACTACTGCAGTGGAAACAGCTTAATGTGGACAAGTTAGGACACAACAATTTTTACCAAAAGGTTTCAAATAATCAGAAAAAAAGAAGTTTAGCATTATTCTCCCCAGCTTAGAGAGGGAAATCTGAGGCAGCAGATGCAAGGCAACCTGCCCCAGTAATGCAGCTAGCGAGTGCAGAACCAGGATTACAGGTTTCTTGAGTTCCGGCTCAGTTATGTACTTAATCTCCTTGCAAGACAATCTGTTGCCTTCCCAACTGCAGCTGGATTTGCTTTGGAAGACACACAGGCAAATATATTATTTATGCAGAACTTCCAAAAATATTTAAATAAATTGATGATGATTAGTTCATATAAAGTCATTTTAATTCATGGATTTAAAAAGCAGCAAGTATGTTAACCCCCATTTACAGAAAGCCACAAGCACAGTTGCATTTTATAGCACAGGTTAGGTAGTATCAAGAAAAAAGTTGGAGTTTTTTATACAGAATCCAGAGCAACTACAGTTCCTGGAATCTGAAAACTCACAGAAAGTCCTGAGTGAAGGTGAGTAGAGTTACCATACTTCATACATCATCCTTCATGGTAGTTTAGGTCCCCGTTCCACACCTGCTGAAGTTCAGACATCTGGGAACGGCCACTTTTTTGTATCCGGAGCTGTGCAAAATGGTTGAAGAGTCTGTATATTAACAAACGAGTAATAGTGAACTATCCTGTTATTCCTCTTCAATATTGGATTGGATTAAGCAAATGGTAACTTGATTTGTGTTTGGACTGTCAGTCAATCAGCTATTAAAATGAGCAAAAATATAGAGCATAAAATACCTATAAAATACACTCTTCTACATATCTGAATGCCACAAAGATGCTCATTGTGAATACTGCTTATGTTTAACACTTCATTTCCCAGCCTCAAACAGAAGAGATACAGAGAATTATGACAAGAGAGCTGTGAATTGTAACAGGCTGCTGCTGAGACTGGCCAAGTCTCGCCCCACACACTTCTCTGCCCAAAAAACTCCCTGCCTTGCCAGGAAATCCTTTTGTGTTGCAAACCAGCTGCCCAAAAGAAAGATCGATACCAAGGAGCGATGGCTGAAATCCTGGCCCCACTGAAATCACCATGGTTCTTTACCACTGATAGCAGTAGTGTTCACATTTTACCACCTCCACATCAGGCAATCAGAGCTGGACTGATGGACTATGTATTAAATTATCAGGAAGAATCGCCTGGTCTATTTCCTAAATTAAAGTCAGAATTTGTCTGAGAGTTTGTAGGAATATGTAAAGAATAAATCTCTAGCTGTACAGTTGTGAAGAAAACCTAAAAAATGAGACCAAATGCAATGCAGAGATAAGTCTGCAGGGAGCCCAGAACAAAGTGACATGAGAACTTCCTATTCTCATAGCGAGGGTTTAATCAGATAACGCCGATAATTTAAATACTAACATTGTTAATTATTTCCATGAGGACTTGTCCACCTGGGAAAGTTTTGCCGTTTACTTGAACTAGTCTTGTTATAGTAGGCTCCATTAAACAGTTTTAGATCAGACTGGGCTTCTTCACAAGTAGTGTAACCTAAAAGTTTTATATTAAGGCACAATTTTATACTGTGTTTAACCCGGTCTATGCAGAATGCCACAAGTCCTGATTCCCCCGTTAAAAGGAAAAGTAGGAAAAGGCGGGAAGGAAACTCAAAAGGAAAACTCTTTTTGGTGAATTACTTTTCTGTGGGATCAGTGATCCAAACTGATCTACTCTGCAGCCACACGATCACTAGGTCCTTTGAAAAGGAGACGGGGAGCACTTAGCTAAGCGGCCAGGAAGGAAGCGCTTAGAGAAAGGGCTAGCAGAAAAGGACTTTTAGCCTGCAGTGAAACTGGATTTAGCGTGTTATGACACTGAGCCTATAAAGCACGTACCCAGGTGAGGTTTGAGTGGAGAAGCAAGAACTACATGGCCTGAACTATTTTAATTTAGTTTATGCAAGCATTAACTCCCCTGCACGCTCAAGCCTTAAAAGATGGAGGACCACAGATCTACCTAACATAGCCCAAACCTTGGGGGGTCTAGCTGGACCTACAACCTACTGAAACCTCGATGCAACCCGATGCGAGCTGGGCATTTCGGAGGTGGTGTGAGCAGCCTCCCACTTTGGCAAGAGCCATCCACAGACCCTCGCCAGGGAGGCGTGAGAGCGCTGAAAAGCAGCGCCTTTCTCTCTTTGTCCCGGTCAGGTAAAGGCACGGCAGCCGGCTCGGCCGCCTCCGCACACAGCCAGGCTGCGGACAGCAGCCTCCCTCAGGGCCGGAGGCCGGCGGGCCTGCTCCCCTGTGAGGGAGCGGCTAGGCCCAGGCACCACGGACTGCCCGCAGGGACCCCCGGCAGGGCGCGGAACCGCTCGGGCACGGCTCCACGGCTCTTCCCCGGAGCCAAGGCCCAAAGCAGCCGCAGCACGGCCCCGACCGCCATCTCGCCCGCGCAGCACCCCCGCCTCCCCCGCGCATGCGCATCCCCGCCCCTCCGCCCAGGCACGTGCCACTCTGTGGCACATGCGCACTCCTGCCCAGCCCGCCCGCGCGGCGCCGCCAGGAGGAGGCCGCTCGGCGCATGCGCAGAGGGCGCTGACGGTGGCCGGCGTGCGGCGCGGCTGGGCCCCGGCTAACCAACCAGCGGCGCCCACTGCCCGCCCTCCCCGCGAGGGAGGGACCGGTCCTCCGCCACCCCATGATGCATCGCGGGGGCGGCAGCGACAGCGACGGTGGTGGCGGCGGCGGCCGCCATGTTGTGGTAGTTTGTTGTTCTCCTGGGGTGGGTGCGTGCGGAGGGGCGGCGGGAGGGGGAGCCGCCGGGCGCTGAATCCGAGCCCTTCCCCATCCCCCCGCTCCCCGCCGCTCCTGGGGGCGGCACGGGGTCGCCGCCGGGAGCCGCCGCCGCCTGGGCAAGGCGAAGAGCCATGGCTGCCGCCCTGGGAGGAGGCGCAGGTGGGTGTCGCGGCCCCGAAGGGCTTCACCTGGGGGCGGGCGGAGGGCTCGGGGTCTGGGGCCTCGCCTGGGGGAGCGGGGCCGGCTGCAGCCGCGGCGCGGGGCCTGGCTGGGGGCGGAGCGGCCGGCGGGGCTGAGGGGAGCCGTGGGCTGCGGGCCCTTGCTGGGGCGGTGCCGCCGCCGCCCCCCTCCCCACCTCTCTGCCTTCCGCTTGGGCGGGGGCGGTGAGTTTTGCGTGCTCGGGGGTGCCGGCGGGGCGCGGAGCGGGTGGGCCCCGCGCTCCCGGGGGGGAGCAGGAGCTTCCCTGGCACCGCAAGGCCCCAGGGGCTCCTCTCTTGCTAATGGCAGTCGGCGTCGTGCGGTGATGGGAACTGTTGTCTCCCCTTGGCCGGGGCGGGGCCGGGAAGGGGCAACAGCTTCATCGCTCACCGCAGGTGCGGGACCTCCGGGTGGGAGGGATGTGTTTATTTAGAGACATTCATTCCCATAGTTTTTGCAGCTACAGTATGTGACCTGTTTGAATAACTTATCTTTCATCTGGGAAGTAGTTATAATTTATTTTACAGACTGCCCAGAAGCAGAAGGTCTCACTTGGAAGGTGTAAAATGAAGTCAGTGCTTGACCCCAGGACGCTCAGGCGCGCCACTGTTGCTCTTCTTGACTAAGGACGCTTCTTCTCACAGCGTTTTAAATGACAGCTCAAAACCCTCTCTGGTTCTGATTGGTATATTAATCAAATTTTAAAATGAGGACATTTATTTGAGTGATTAAAAGAAAAACTTGCAGGGGTCACACTGGGGTGTTCAAGAGAGAGACAGTTAAGAGAACATGTCTGTTTCTGGTGCTATGGGCCTTGCTTTCACTAGGAATAACAGTTTTGATAAAGACTGGTCAGACTTGTCAGTTGGCCTGCTTGTCCTTGTCTGTACAAAAGTTTGTGATGATTTTAGTCAGTGTTTTTTCTGTAAGTAGGTGTCACGGAGAAGCATGTGGCTTGTCCTTGTGATCACTCACCTAAGTGGTGAGACTGTTCGCCATTGCTAGCTTAATTGGTAACAAAGTACGTAAACACAACTAAATTTCCTACTGAAGTTAAATGTTACAAAGAAATTCCCAAATTTAGGAGTTCAGGTGTTTGGGAAGAAGGCTAGGAAGGATGGCACTGATTGGTAAAACAGTAAATATTTGAATATTTTGGGCATTGTTTTAATGGTGTTAAATCTTTGTGCCATTTTCTGTGGTTCTGATCAGTTATTTGTCACATGGAAGTAAACTTTGCCTGCGTGTTCTATCTCTGGAAGTTTTTTTCTAGCATTATGAGGACAGAGTAATTTAAAGTGTTTGAAGCATTTTAGTTCTTGTGTTTAAAACTCTGCTGCAAGTTGAATGAGCATGCTTTCATGTACAAAGGTATATGCAACAGACAACCTTCCACTAAGTGGTGAAATTTTAGTTTCAAGGCTATTTTTTTTTGTTGTGGAGTACCATTTGTGTCTAACCGTGAATTAGGATCCCTTCCTACTATGTGGGCACAAACAGCTGTTTGTTCAGCGTTAGCACTGTGCTCATCAATAAATGGTGGCCAATTAAATACGATCCTTGCCCCATATAAACAGTGTTTGTTTAGTCTAGATGATCACTGTGAGCACTTGCCTGAATGAAGAAACCCAGAGGTATCACACACTGATGTCCATATGACTAGTCAAAGAAAATTCCTGGTTGAAGTTGTTAAATACACTTGTAAAACCCAGTAAAAAAGCCTGGAACTTACAGGGATGGTATATGGAACTCTTTTTGGAAAGCGACTACTATCCAAAGTCAATAGTGGTAACAAACGGGAAAGAAGGCATACAGGGTGAAAAGCCCAGGACTAAGTGGCTATTTGGCTTAAATGTTTTTGATCAGTTAGTTTTAATTGTAGGAACTAAAGTTTTGGATTTAGTTTTTTTGGGGAGGGAAAGACTTTAAAATATGGAGATAACAGCACCCCAGTGTTTCCTTAGGGGAAAAAAGCTCTAATGATTGGTAAAGTAGTATGAAATAGGTCTTGGAAAAATAAATGGAGTGTTAATTTGATGGCATTGCAGGGTAACAGTTGACAAAGTGAGTTAGTTTTGGCTTTCAAGATGCAGATTAAAGTTCAAATATTCTGTAAGGATATGATGCAGGGCTGAAAAATGAAATGTGAAATGGCTATGTCAGCTGAACATTTGAATATATTCGATGGGATGGAAGGAGGGTGATTTGTCTGTTGGACAGCATGTGTGGACTCATTGGTCATTTATAAATTTTTAGCCTCTTGGAGAAATACTGGCTTGATTCATAAGAATAAAGAATTCATATGTACTTTTGTGACCAGATACTTGTGTTGGTGCAGCTAAGCTTTCTAAGGATGAAGGTAAAGGCTCCTTCGGTGATAGGTTTCGCAAACATAAACTGGGAAGTTTTCAAGTGGTGGTCTGTGAGGTCTCTGGAAGTGATTCACAGCTTCATGTTACTTCACAAATTCCTTTGCCTATGCAGCCTGATTCAACTTGCTTCTAATTCTAGAATGGCTGCATTGAAACAGAGAAGTTCAAGGTGGCTGTGCTCGTGATGGTAAGGGACTTTGAGGGCTTATAGTTGCTCATTAGTCCATTGATATGGTTAAGACAATGGTTCCCAAGCTTTGATTCAAGCTTTCATATAAAAACAGAGCCAGAGCAAACACGCTGAACGCTAAGTAAAATCATCTTACTTAAAGGGCAGCTACAAAGAGGATGGAGGCCCTGTCTTCACAAGGAGCCACATGGAGAAGACAAGGGGCAACAGTTACAAGTTGTACCAGGAGAGGCTTCGCTTGATATAAGAAAGACTTTTTTTTTTTTTTTTTTTACAGTGAGAACAATCAATCACTGGAACAACCTCCTCAGGGAACATGGTGGTGTCCCCATCACTGGAGGTTTTCAAAATGTGATTGGACAGGGTGCTGGATATGCTGGATAATCTATCTCATCTAGGCTCCCTTTCTGACGAAAAGCTGGACCAGATGGTCTTTCAAGGTCCCTTCCAACCTGGGCTGTTCCATGATTTAGTGATCATCTGCTTATAGTGTAATGTAACAACTATGTTGTATAGCTGCTGAAATTTTTTCTTGGTATTTAAAATCTAGCTGTAAATTGATTGCAGTAATCTCATTTAGGGCAAGATGGTTACAGGGTAAACAACAAACCATCACTAAAACAAAGCAAGGAGCACTTCTAATCTCAATTGTCTGCCATACTGAAGGAAGGGAAAACTATTGTAAGTTTTCTTCCTTTCAGATTAATTCACTTTTGATGAGCTTCAGTGGTCTAGAAGACTTTGAGTGTAGATACCCTTCGGTTGTGAATCATGACAGGGGATGGGGAGAGGGAGGAACTGAAGAGGGCCCCATCTATACATGTCTGCCCCATATTCCTGCTGGAAGTCCTGTAGCAAGAGTAGCTGAATGGGTGTTTCTCTACCTCTGAGCCTGTTATGTTATTCCTGCAGCTTGAACTTAAGCTGTCATCAGTTTAATTTCATTTTAACCAATCTGAGGGCTGCTGTTGTGCTCTCAGCAGCGTAGTAGCTTTAAAAACCTCTTGTGAAGCTGTTGTTAAAAATTGGAAAAAATCTCATTCTGCTAGCCCAGCAAGCACCTTTCTCTGTGTTGTGGGTCACCATCCAATTCAAAGATGTAGTAAAAATTCTCCAGTGTGACAAATTCAATTGAATTTGTCGTGCTTCAGGCTATTTGGCAGCAGCATACGGGGGCTGGAAATAGATTCTACATTTATGTCTAGATGAAAGTGGCTGGGGTGCTGGCTGTGTTTTGGTCTCTGTGGGTATTGCATCTTACTTTATTAGGTGGACTGATGCAACTGGTCACTATAAATTAGAGTTATATTGGAATATGCACGCACTAAAACTCCTCTAAGTGTCAAAGGCCTATAGAGTTTACTATTCATGAAATACGAGTATATGATCATGGGATATTGTACCAGCTAAGGACTAGTGCCAAAAAACATTACTACTTGAATGAGCTTGTGGCAGATTTGCTTTAAAGCATAGCAATTTTTGATCTCTTTATGCTTCTTTGACAAGCTTTCACTGGAAGTCATGTTCTTCTAAATGTTCTCTCATTTCAGGTCATCTAAATTAAACATAGCCTTAGCGTCACTTGTTTTTACAAAAGCCAAATCATGCTTTATTGCATCAAATACTAAACCTCAGATTTTAGGTCACATAGAATTTGTTGTCCAGAATAATTTAAGATGATGGTTGTCACTGACTTGACCAAAAAACCTCCAAGTAAGTAATGTGATTGGTCCTGTGTTGTATTCTGCTGTAATGCAGCCTCAGTTTTAACTATAACTTTTGGTGGCTGTGAAAGACGCTGTCTGAAGAGTTGCAGTTTCTCATCAGTGTCCAAAGCCGTTTGGGAACTGAGTTCATGTGGATTTCATTTAAACTCTTGGCCTTCATTCACTGTTCAGCATTTGTGAGGCAAGGACTATGACACTTTTAAAATGTTTTTCCAAAGCAAATATATTTTCAAATCCAAGCAGACTTTGGAAATGTTTTTTTGTGGGTTGGTGGTTCTGGGTTTAGATGTAGTTTATTTTAAAAAAAAAAAAAAAGTACTATTTCTTTCAAGCAGTAGTTAGAGAACTTCAGTTCCAGGCAGCATATCATAATTAGTTCTGTTCTTGCTTATTGCTAGTGACTTGCTTTGCATCATGACAAACGCTCTAAAAAAAAGTTGGTTTTGAGAAGGTAAAAGGAACTTATCTCCTGTAGAAATTAATTTTTCTACTTTATTTCTTTGAGGAAGTTCAAATTACTCCTATAGGATAGAGTTTGAAAGAAAACATGAAATACGCTAGTTGAGGGACATGTTATGCGATTGTTACATTGTTATAAATATTTAGTCACTGAATACTTAAGGCTTCTATGAGTAATTGTTTACCAATCTAAAGACTCCATGATATCTGTTCCTGAAAGGATAAACTAAACTGCTCTGTGTTTGAGTGTGGTATGAGTATTTGTGCATGTGTGTTCTTGTGCATAATGCCAGTAGTAGGAGTGAATGTGATTTTTATGATGGCGTAGAGAGCTTGTTTATCTATAATAAGTGAGACTGGATTTGTGGTGTGCTTCATAATGTGTTAGGTTTACATCACAAACTCAGGTTCAGGAGTTCCTGTTGACCTTGTGCTTTTAGTGCTGGATGTTATTGTGATTTGTTACCAGAAGTTTTCATTCAGCTGGTGTTAATAGTATGTGCACATTGCCAGCCTGAGTTTTAGACATGGCTGTTCCTCATGAAACCTGTTGTTCTTCTGTATCGCATAGCAAGAGATATTTAAATTCAGTTCACTATCGGGCAGAAACATAGGTCTGGTTTTAAATGGTGTACTCAGTTCCTGAAAATCAAGGCTTTACAATGCCTATATGTTGTGTAACCTTTTGCAATGAAATATGAAGAAAAATGTTCTGTAGAAATAAACTATTACATAAAGATAAGCTCGTAAGCTGTTTTTAATCTGGAGACTTGTGCTTGAAATGCTGTCAAGTTGTCATGTTGAGTGTTTTAAATACGATACCGGGGAATGGGTTAGATCAAGATGGACTTGTTATGTTCAGCATTAAATCTAAGCATAGAGAAGTGGTGTTTTTTCATGTGGTAAATGACTTTTTTTCCTCTAGTTTTCTTTTCTTTTTCTATCTTTTTTTTTTAAATAGGTCCCTTACCTGTTCTGCCCAAAGACAGTGCAGCTTAGTTAGTTTATTAAAAGACCTGGTGGGTAAACAGTGAGTAATACTTTTTTATCCATTGAACTATTGGATCATTGTGGCATCTCCATCTTGTTTTGGATAAGGAGAAATCTTTGATGCTTTTTCAATGCCTAAAACTAATAGTGTGTTTGATATTCATGATAGCGTAATATTGAAGCGAACCAAAATACAAAATTTTGAACTGTTAAGGAGGTTTATGAGACAGCATGTGGTTAGTGTTCCAGAAAGCATGCAGGTGTATTTCTAGGAAGATGAACAATGCAGTCATCAAATGTTTTTCCTAGTCTAGAAGTCTTGGCCATCTCATTGCAGTAAAATACTCCATCTTAGCAACAGTTGCTATGTAGGACTACCTTTTTAGGCTACATCGGTACCATTTTAAGACATTAAGAGCTCTGCAGTGTTCCTGCTGATTCACCTCCTACGCTTCTCTGAGACTTGACTGTGTACTTGGGACTTCCATTTTACATCGAAAAATGATTAGTGAAGGCTTTATTGAAAGGGTGTCCACAGAGTTAGAAACTACCATCAGCATGGAGGAAATGAGGCTTGTATTTTGTGGCTTTCTAGTGTGGATGATCTATTGTTATTAAGCAGGAAAAAAGTTAACAGTTCTGGGCATTTATCATAAAACCAAAAAATAAGCTGTATAGAACAGCTTATAGCACTGCTGGTAAGTATAAGCACCAGGGTAAGTAAAAACCAAATGGGGACCTTTTAGTGTGGGGAACCAGATGTGTTTGGCTGTCTTTGAACTTATTCTGGCTCACAGCTGGCCAGGGCCTTGGCAGGCAGGCTGGTCCAACAAAACAGCCAGCGTTAGTGAGTCTCTGCAGCATCCTGCAACTTCTCTGTCACTTTGATAATGGTGATTTTCTTAGAGCTGCAGTAGGAAGAACCAAGTGGTGGATTATTTCTTTTGTTTTCCTGTATAACTGGTCTGTCCTGCTTACTTATTCAGTTAGTGCTTTTTTGGTATGTATAGGTCTTGGGGATTTTTCCCTTCTAGTGATGCCTGGAAGTTAGAGAGGGGACTTAGTGTGTTTAGTGATCACCTGTCTGGATATTCCAGTTGATACCCAGCTAAAGCGCACACATTTTGGTGAGCTTTGCCATGAGAGCCTTGAATTGAAACGAGGAGCCGTAGCCATTGCATTGCATGTCTTAGCAACAGTTGCTGTGTACAACTACCTTTCTAGGCTGTACTGATACTGCTGGAAGAAATACAAAACCTCTTCCAACTCCTACAATGGACATTTTCCTGCTGAAAAGGCTTATGTTCATGGATTTTCCCCCTCCCTTTTTTCCTTCTCTCCTCGCCTCCCACACAGTAATACTGAGAATTATAAAAAATCTTTGGCTGTTGCTCTCAGTGCTTTTGTGTTCTGCTGATGCTGAGTGTTCCTCTTTCTGTACAAGTTAATGTTTTACAGGCACTTAACCACACTTGACGTAAACGCTGACTTGTTTCTCAAGGAGAAACATCCATAAATGTTATGCTGATTGTTGTTTAGTGGTATTTTCCAATGTTATTGCCTAGACAGGTAGAAGAAAAATTAAAATATGTGAAGTTTCAGAAATGAAAAAAAAAATTATGCCTCACTGAGGTTTACCAGGCATCACATCACACTGCAGGTGTAAGGCTTGTGTCCATTTCAATGCTTTCTATCTCAGAAATGATGAAGCTGGCAATGAATGCTATTTGTAGATGCGTGACTGTTGTGACCTCCTTTTCTAAAGGAGAACTACAACCTGCTTTGAGCTCTGACAACACTTAATGTCAAAATGGCATAATTTGTAACGCTCATTGTCAGTGTCAGCTGTCACAGAACAAATAAGCATAAAAAAAAAAGCTGGCTCCCTCTGTCCCAAAGATCTTTATATGATAAGTGTGTGATGAGGCAGGGAGACAAGAGATGAAAACAGGGAGGTGGTGGTGACGTATGTGGAACAGTTCTTATAAGCTGTGGTCACCACACACAGATTGAACAGTCATTTTTTGAGGCTTTTGTATGCATCCTGCTAGAGGGGACTTGTGAAAAGGGCTTTGCATGGATGTAATTCAGCCTTGGATTTTGGTAGGAGTTGCTCATAAATAAGAAATAGGATGTGAGAAATTTGGAGGGGTTGGAAGAGCTAGAGGGTGGATGTTCGTGATGTTGGCTGAGTGGGGGTCCAGGTCTACACTAGAAAATTGGCAGGAAATCGGACGCTCTTTTGGTATTATTTCTTCACTAGCAGTAATACTAGGATGAAGCACTTTTATGGCCATGAAACTTAACTATCTAGTCTGGAAAAGTACTATGAATTATACTGAAGAGTGTTTCTTTTTGCTGTAGAGAGAGCTCAGTAGAGAAAAAGGGTTTGGCACGTAACTTTGTGTTGTCTAGATTTAAACTTGGCTGACGTGAAGGTCCATCTGTGTAAGAATTGTGTGCTGAAGAGCTAAGATCTTGTCTTCAAGTGGTGTTGGTTTATAATACAGCTCTCTGTAGTTCTAAAAGTGGTGCCTGGCATGAAAAAATACGGTATCTTGCAAGCAAGCAGGCATAGCTTAAAAAGAAGTTACTATCTTCCTGATGGTGGTCATTGTCCTGAGCTGTGTTAGTCAATATGTGGACACTCGTAATTTGGGTTGCTGCAAAACCAGTCACATTACCTTAAAAAAAAAAAAAAAAATCTTTGGAGGTGGTTACATCAAGTCAGTGGATTACTGCAATCCAGCGGTAAGAACAATGACAGTACAGGGTATTTGTGCCCTTAAAATGGCAGTGCACTAAGATAATCACTGCAGCATGGTTTTGAATGACCATAAGGAGAGTGAGGTGGCATTATTTTTCAGAGACCACAAAATTGGATAATTTGGTGTTCAAGAGGACGATCGTAAATGCTTGGATATCTGTCTAGCTTTCCCCTGTGGGTGAAATAGGAATTGGAATTGAAGGAGGTTGCAATATGTAGATGTTTGAGCAGAGAAATGTAAAACAACTGTTTGTTTCAGTGGTATTGGCTCATGTAAATTAGTTTAAATATAGAAGAATAATTAAAATATAAAAGTATCTGTAGGGAGTAAAGAGGGGAACCTCATCAAGGGGAATTGTTTTACCTACTGTTTCAAAACAAAAGAGTTGCCACCCATGACTTGTGTTGCATCATAATTCATACTGAGCAGTCTTATTTTCATAGCTATTTATGATTGAAATTTCTGGTTTGAAAGCTCTTAATTTAGTGACATTGCAAGAACTGAATTTTCTCTTTTTAATGTTTTTACCTCCTTTTAAACTCCTACCGGGCACTAATATCTGTATTTTGATTATATGAAGTAAGAATTGAATAGATTTGTCATTGCATGTAGGGAATATTCACTAAAGGATACTGGGTTGAGTTTAAAGAGCTTAGACAGGTTTGGTTTTGAAGGTTCACTAAAAAACCCCAAACAAACGTAAAAAACCAGTTGATCCTTGGCATTGTACTTGGTCAAAGAGTTAAGTGCTAAGAGTCAGGAGAATGACTGGATATATGGTATCTTAGTGTTCACCAATTCAGATTGTAAGGCTGGATTGCTCAACCTCCTGTGTTTTGCAGACAATTAAACTGCAGCGAGTTTCCCCATGTGTTGAGCATAACTTTTATTTGCCCACTTGTTTGACTCTTACAAAAGTCATTAAAATGTGTAAAAAGACACCAATTCCAGGTGTGCATTCTCTGTTGGGCTGTAGCGACAGGATGGGAAAGTGAGGGTTGAGTGTTCCTGAAGGTATGTGCTTCCAGTTTACAGATGACGAGACATCTGGATGTCTGAACAGAGCAGATGAGCTTTGCATTTCTTTTGCAGATAAATGGAAGTTTTAATATTTTTAAGTAGCAAAATTGTCATTTGCAAACTAAGCTACGCAGGAGTAATTTGTGATTTGATAGGCTAAAGTGAGGGTACTTGTAGAGGGAAATACATGGCGCACCAGTTTTATCTTGGAAGGCATGTGCATGCTTAGGTACACAGTGTAACCTGCTTCAATGACTTCTAGTGTTTCTAATGCCCCAATGTTGAGATAATTGATGGTGTATTACACCTGACTTCCCTCTTCAGTTTCGGGTTGCTGGTACCATCCTGCCTTATGCTGATCTGAGGTTTGTTCTTATTTTCAAAGTGCCTTTGCAAGCTCAGCATAGGCAGATGAGCTTGTGGCCTCCAAGGCAAGCAGAGATCTGGCAGACATGGTTCCTTCTACCTCCATTGCACCTCAGTTTCATGCATTTCTGGGGAGCTCCTGTCTCTGGGATGACCTCTGTTGGCAACATTTTCCAGGATGTATCTCACGCTCTTACATGTTTTCCTTGGGTCATCCTCACCTCAATAGTGAGAAGAGAGAAAGCTACATTAGGGGTTTTCCTCATATTAAAATGGAAAGTAGAAAAGGCTATTTTTACATCTTCTAAAAAACAACACCCCCCAAAAAAAAATCCCACCTGTGGTTGCTTCAGAAACCTTTCATTTCAGTAAGAATTATTTAATGTAGTTACCTTCCTTACAGATGATGACTTTGATCAATTTGATAAGCCTGGTGCAGAAAGGTCTTGGAGAAGAAGAGCTGGAGATGACGACTGGGACAGGTAGGTAGAATATCTTCATGTTCAGTTTCTGTATGCTGAATTACATTGCTCTGTTTTCCCATTCTGGCATTTTGTATTCTAACATTTGGAGTAGCACACATTTAGAAACTAATGAAGACGTTGGTTGTTATGCATGTATCAGCTGATGCTAGATTGTGCCAAACGTATACTTGCCTTGAGGAATATAGAGAGCACTGTGAAGAGATACCATGTAAAATTGGATAAATACAAAGTATTTGTGGTGTGTAATTAACTTGGCAATTAATAATCTGGTTTTCCTTTTAAATATTTAGTAGATCTCAATAGTTTAAAGTTAGATTAGTTAGATTTCGCTAGTACTTGAATTTGCCCAACTTTTTTTTTTTAAACTAGATGTTTAAATTCTTATCCTCAAAGTCCTACTTCAATTTTACACTAGGGGAGAGTAATGGAGCTTAGGTATGGGCTTCTATTGAAAAAATGACTGTTGTAAAGATTTAGAGGTATGTATGAATTTGGTTATTTTGGAGGAGAATAAGAGCATGTCCTTTTATGCGAAGGCACTCTAGCTGGGAAAGGCTTGAATCAAGCTGCTGGCTAGACTTGTCTATTCGTTCTGGGAGAAAACTTTTCACTTTTTTGTGGGGTTGCATTTTTTTATTATTCCTTTTTAGTAACAGAGAGACTTGTTCAGACTTTGCCAGTAGTTTTCACTCTAAAAAGGGGAAAAAACCATTCCAAACAGATTTTTGTCTTTTATAATAATCATTCAAATGATTGTAGTAAACAAATTTTACCCTAAGTAGTTTTCCACTGAGCTGAGCCCTTGGAGTGAATCAGCTACTCTACATTTATCATCATTCCAGAGGGATTAGTTTCTCTCCTGTGCCTTTCTGCTAGGTTAAGTGGGTAGTTTTCATTGCTCTAGGAGGTGAGTAAGAGTGAATAAGGAATTTGGACAATAGCTTCAGTATACAGGGTGTTCTGCTGTATGCTGATGAGAGGTGTCTGCTCTCTGTCACGCCAGCACAGCTGTTTGTGGGTTGGATGGTGAACTGCATCAAGGAACTGATCTGGTTTGAGAGTGTAATTAAAATAACTTGTTCAGCCTGGGTCACTGTACTGTGCTGCCTCCCAGCCCCAGCTCTGGGTATTCAAAAATACTGAAGCCAATATTACGGGCAAAATGTTTTGTATTAGAGTATTTTCTGAAATTTTTGCCTTTGCTGACTTCATGGTATGAATATGTGGGCTCTTAGATGCTGGCTGGTCACATTTGCTTTCAGCTGCCCTACTCTTACCACTTCAGAAAATTTGGAAGAGTCAAACAGCCATTGTATTGGAAGTTGTAAGCTTATTGCCAATGGTAAACTCCCTGTGGCAGTTTTTTTAATAGGACTTGAGAAAGGTTATAGAGTGTTTTCAGTAAGTTGAGACTTTGAAGCACACAAGGATTCAGTTTGAGAAAAAAGTTTTTGTTTATGTGTTTATTATTAGCTGCATATAATTTAAGATAGATGATCAAAAATCATATTGTTTATTCTTTAGTGAAATTTTAAGGGAAATGGTTTCAGGTGCAGTGCTGCAGATTCCAGAGTTTCATCTTGCTGATCATTTCAGAAAATGTTTTTCTTACAGCTGTATCTAATAGAATACTATTTTATTTGCATGTGTTGGAATTTTATTTTTTTATTATTATTAATTCTTTTTAGATTGACAAGCTGTCTTTGGAAGTCTTAAGTTCTATGGTTGTCTGGGTGATTACAAATGCTATACATGGATGTGTTGTTCGCTAATGTAATTGCTTGAATTTTTTTAACTACTGGCCTAACTCAGTATAGGACACAGTTTCTTGAAGGTGGAAAAAAGGCTAAATGAACACAGTAGACTTGTTTTGGTGTTTTTTTTTTTTTTGATCCTTCATGCTTTGTTTTGCAACCTAAGTAACTTTTTTTGTGGGGGAGGGTGAAGGGGTTATGCTGTTACTCGTACATCTTGATGAACCATCAACTCTTACTGTGTTGCTGCTTAACTGAGTCCCATCCTGCAGTCATTTAAATAATTTTGAATTTTCAGATCTCTTTCCTTTCTCAAACACTGGAGGGTGATAACTGAGAGTTGGAAGGCCCCTGTTATTTGGGAGTACAAATGTAACATTGTTCTTGGAGAATTTTTCCCATTACACTTTTTTTACAAATTCTTTTCCTGAAACACTTCTGTCCCTGCTACTGCTCAAGTTTAATGAGGCACGCTTATGAATTTGGAGGCCAGAAAGGGCCAGTCTGATGTCTTTATCATGGGCTGTTAATTTATACATTTATCTCTATAAGTAGCCCAAAGCTTGGGTTTGGGAGAAATGTGCAGTTCTGGTGCTATCCTGTGAGATGACAGGGCTGATTTAGTAGTTGACTTTTGCTGAAATTCGCTTGTTCTGACCCTTTTCTGAGACTATTCATTTCTCTACGCTGGCAGAAAACTTGTTGTCTGTCTTTTTTATTATTATTTTCTCTTCCTCATTTGGTGAGCTGAATTTATTCAGTGAGGGGAATGTTGAGTATTGGGAGTTGAGGAAGGGGAGGAAGTGGGTCTGTCTTTTGTGAGAGCGGTGAACTCTTAGATTATCTTAATCCTAATTTCCTAGAATTGTGGTTTTGGAAAGACCTTTGTGTATTGATGATAGTGAGGGTGAGTTGCCTTTGGAACTATCACAGATGTGTACTTTTATTCCAGTTTAATTTATTTTATGTGGCTTTGTGTGGTATCAGATTGCAACCATTCATTTTTGTCTGTTTTTCTCAGCTAGCCTAAGATCTTTCAGTGTCTGTGGTTTTTTTGTGTTTTTTTTTTTCTTTTCTGTTTTTTTAATAGTCAGATCTGGTAATTCTGGTCCCTCTTCTTTCTGATAGATAACTTCAGATTTGGCTGTTTTAAAAGAAGCTTGAAATAGGTCCGCTTCACTGTGCAGGCTTTTTACTGTTACTTTGTTTACTCAAACAGTTACCATTGGTGATTTTTCTTCTTTTAATTTATCGATGAAAATATTGAATGACATTGAATATTTTAATAGGTTTTGAGGGGCATTCTGTGAAACACCTTTGTTTCTGTTATAAGCTTTATGTATTTGCTAGTGCTAATTTTTTGACTGTCAAGTAAACAAGCCAAAGCTTTTAAAAATCTAGAATACATATGCAATTACTTCTATTGACCAAATGTTTAATCTTTTTTTTTTAAAAATCACATCGAGGATGTTTTTAGTAATGTGTTGAATAGCACTAACTATGTTTAGATAATTAATTTAATCTTTCACTTTCTTTTCCATTCCTCCTTGATCTGGATTTCTTACTATCTGAACTTGCTTTTCGTCTTTGAATGCTGCTATAACACACGCTCTTGCTGTCCTTTGGAATTTCTCTAGTGCAGCTTTATTAAAAGCTGTCAGTGGTCGACTATAGTGCTGGGAAATATTTTCAAACCTTTTGGTGCATTTGTCAGATTACTGGTAGCTGAAGAGATTAGTGACTTTTTCCTACTTCAATTTTGGCTCTAAATTCTTCTGAAACCATTTCTGTTACGTAGAATTTTCTATCTCTGAAATAAAGGTCTTAAATTCTAGTCAGTTTGCTCTTTGGGATGTATGATATGTCTAATGTCCCAATTTTTGTTTAATATTGCAGGGAGCACAAAACAATTGCTGTTTGTTAATGTTCAGTCATTCCTGGAACTGTTTGAGATCAGCAGCTATGAACAAATACTGTGTACTGATGATAATGTCCTATTTAGTGCTGATTTGGAATATCATCTGTTCTGTTCTAGCCCACAAGATTTTTATTGCCCTCTGAAAGAGATGTATCCATCTACAAAAACAACTTTTAGCACTGATTTATGTCTTGGGGTTGGCTTCCCCATTTTCAAGTATTTCCTATACCGTCCTAAGGAACTCTTATACATATCTCCATTCTGTTAATATAGTCCATTCTCACTCTGCGGTATTGAATTTTTATGTATTATCTAAGGCATGGGGGTGTTTTTTGTGGTTTGTTTTTTTTTAAGGTGTGCAGGTGGAAATAGGGTCACATTCTTGAAATACAGCTCATATTGCAAATCACTGGCATCTCATTTTAGTATTAGGACATGCATGTTCTAACATGGGCATTTGTCAGTAATAAGTGTATATTATAGAATGTTTATTCCTGTCACTAGGTAATTCTTTCACTGAAGGAAGAATGAGATTAAACAGTTGTCCTAAAGCTTAACTAATCTGGACTGTAGTTCTTTGTGTTGCATCCTATTTATGGGACAGATGCTATGTGATGGCAGAAGTTTTGTAAGCCAGGTATTTCTATGCTTCCTGAATTCTTAGCCACGCTTACAAAGATAGTGAAACATGCATTTGATTTTGTCGTCCACAAATGTCTGTTTGACCTTACCCTCAAATTGAGGAGGAGGGAATAAAGTACTTATGAAAGATCTAGGCCTAAGTGGCTCCCAAGCCAGCTGACATCCAGTGCCTCCTTGCTGAAGTGCAGCTTGGGCCACATGGTGGCCTGTAGACTGAGTCTTGCCCGCAGGACTTTACTGTCTCACTTCTTCCCTCGAGAGGTAGGAAATAGCAGTTTGGACAATATACCCAAATGGCCTTGAAGTGAAGCATCTCGAGTCGGGACTTAATAACCGTGTTTAAAATGCCTGCACTTTGTCTAGGTTTATATGCTGTGTTCTAGTTGGAGGGATATGGAAAGAAGAGCATATGGAAATGAAATGACTGCACAACAGAAGTCCTGTTTAATACGCATGGTCTATTGTTTCATTTAAAATATATATCTCCTCCTTCAACTTGCTGAATGCTTTGCTAAAAGGAAAGCTTTGTGCAGACTCAATTCTCCAAGTTAGTTTTTTAAGGTGTATACCCTATCTGGTGTTTGTTTCTGTTTTCTGAGGTTCAGCTTCTTAAATTTGTTAATGTTTTGCAGTGAACTTGATGATGACTTGCTTGGAGAGGATTTGCTAACTGGCAAAAAGGTAAGAGACGTGCGTTGAAGTGAATTGTTATAGATATTAAAATGTGAATGTTGTTCAACTTACCCACTTCAGTTGTTTGGTATGGCCTTTTACGTATTTTAGTCACCTCCCCAAAGCCTGACAGCCACAGGTACCTGAGATCTGCCCTATTGCCAGAGCGCTCTGCACCCAGAGCTTTGTTTCCTTTTGTGAAGTACCTCCAAGTGTGGCTTTTTAAAATAAAACTTCTAGAAAAAAATTTTTCATTTCTTCTCATAACACATGGTTCAAAAAGGAGATGGTTCTCAAAATCAGTTTCTCTGTAGCCCATATTGACTTAATGATAAAACAAAAAAAAAACAAAAAAAAAACCCCAACAAAAACAAAAAAAACCCTGTTATGCCTCCTGAGTGCTGATTAGCATTCTGGAGAATTCACTTCAACTGCCAGTTTCCTGGCTATTAAAAGTAACTCATCAAAATACCATCAGTATTTACCGGAGAGTAAATAAAAAAGCAATCAGTGGTGTCTATTAAAGATCCACTCACTGCACACAATCCAGTAGTACTTTGTCTAATGAGTAGGCAGAGGATTTCCCCTTCTACAGTGAGGGAAGAATATGGAAGCAGCTAGCGGAGAACATAAATGAGTTCCCTCATGTCTGCTATAGACTCCTCACTCTGATACTTATTTCCAGAATTGAACCCTATGAAAGAACTAAATGTATGTTTGGATTTGCCAGATATCTGCAGGAGAAGGCAGGTCTTCTGTTTGGGAAGTCAAAACTGGCTAGTCACCTCTTCCTCTACTTCATCTGCTAAATTAATTAATTTAGAAAATAGTTTTTAAAGTTTTGGTTGGAGATGAATAGGTTTGTTAAGAAATCCAGATCTGGTAAAAATTGAGTTTTAATTGATGTCATTTTTTATAATCACACTCTAGATGTTGGAAGTTAGCTTCTTGAAATTATTGTGTAAGTAATCCCTATTAAAGATAGGATGTTCCTTTGTCTCGTGTACTGGTTTAAAAAATAAAATAAAATTCCAGGAGGATAGGGATTGCAGGTGTGTGTTACACAATTATCAAAAACATAAGCAGTTAACATTGGATACATCTCTGTGGTTGAAACGTAAGTTGATAAAGCTACTTACTCTTTTTTTTTTTTTAAGATATCTATGAATACTAACCAATACTAGACTTCTCCAATGTATTATATGTTCTTGTGCTTTTTCTATTCTTGTTTTCAGTTTGCCATGTTACAGGGCTCTGAGCAATATCTGTGCGTATGGACTCTCATGGTGGAGTAATAATAGATCTCTGAGGAAGTTTTCCCTGAGCTATTTAGGCTAAACTTGCTTCTACTTAATCTCATCCCAGTACTTTTAGATAAATCTACCCTTGTATAACCTTTCTGCCCCTATTACTTTAGAGGATGGAAATAATGTTGCTGAGCAAAACTGCAGTTATCTCTTTCTAGCGGGTAATTATTTACAAAAAAAACCCAAACAAACAACTGAAAGTAGGATAGACAAATTAGGAGGAGTTCAGAAAAGGCATGATATTTTCTTCTAATTTTTTTTTGTCACTTAGAAACTAATAATGGTTTTTCAATTTTCTTCATAGCATCATATCCTTTTCTCCAGTCTCCAAAGTATCTCTGCTTTCTAGAAACTGCAGTAACTTAGTGGTTTTTCTTGACTCGCCTGATGCATCAAGGTTACAAGGCAGTTAAATAAGAGCACTAAAGCTAACTTTTCTTTCTTCCTGATATTTCTTAAGTGAGTTGTCGTCTTTGGCTATATTTGGGAATGCATCAGTGAAAAGTGTTGAAGCTAGGCAAATTTCAGTTTTGTAAATTTCCATAAGACTGTCAAACATTGATTTTCAGATTTGTTGCCTTGTGTAGTGTATTTTTTCTTATTGACTTAGATAATTTCGTTGAATATATGGTCTTAGTCTGGGATGCATTCTTCATAAAAAATACTTAGTGTTCAGAAGTTTCAATAGTTTCAGTACCTAGTTAGTTAAAAGTTTATATCCTTTTTATGTTCATGATTGACTTTTTCTGAAACCTAGAATCAGTCAGACTTGTCAGATGAAGAGCTGAATGATGATCTTCTGCAAAGTGACAATGAAGAGGAACAAGAATTTCGGTATCTCTTTTCTAAGTCTTGTGTTTTGAGTAACTCTAAGCTATTAATGACTACCACTACTGATAACTAGTAACTACTAAACTGAAGTGATTGGTATATACTTAAAATAGTTTTACTTTTTACCTAGCCAGCTACTTAATGATGTGTATATATAATGTGTTCAGTAGCATTGTTAGCATTTCAGTAAAATGATTTTTTGTCTATTTGAATCTAATAAATTTAACTCAAATCTATAAAGAAAGCTTATAAAGAAGAAACTGTGTCATCTCCTGCGCATTTAGAATTATTTATAAAAGCTTGCAGAGCTCTTGTTCTGTGCCTTCTTGGTATCGTTGTAGGCTTCCTTCTCCTGTGAAGTCCTTTTCTGCCATCTTTCTTTTAAAAATATATCTTAACTCCTAAGACCCTGAGGAGGGGAGCTTCATAGTTTGTAAGGCTTGATTTTTGTGGCTTAAGTATTTGTATACAATTACACAGCAGAAAATTTTGTACAGTTTATAGGGTTGAGCAAGTACTTCTATGGGCGTTTACTGACAATCCTGCCCTGTGAATACCCTGTGGTGATACAGCTCCACAAATTATGGGTATTACAAGTCAAAATGAGTGTCTTGATGTTTTTACTTTCCAAGCTGGACTGAAGGGGGAAGGAAGATGCTTCTGATGCAGAAGTGATGCAGTACCACTGCTGCTTTTAATGGCCTGCGTGTTTTGCCAGCTTTTCCTTTACTTGTCGCATGCTATGCAGGCATGTCGTCTAAAGGGGTATGAAAATACATATATGTATAACATATATACATATGTTGCTCTGAGATCTCCATTCTATCCTTGGCTGGAATTAGGAATGAGGAGTCCTGTCTCTGTGTTGGATTGATGAGGGTGTGGTGAAATACCTCAAACCATCAATCTCTCCATCGGCTGCTGTTTTCCTCCCTGCAGGAGTGAGGATTGGGCTGCTCCCTTCAAAATGGGGAATCCCAGTTACAGTCCTTGCTGTTTCTTCACTGGATTTCCCCCTTATGAGCCCTGGGCAGCAGGGATGGCTATGTGACGGCACGAGTGATGAGAAAGTATCTAAAGTGTGATAATATTGCTCAGTGGAAGCAGGTTTCTGTAGACAAGTCTTAACATTTTTAGCAGTTTTATTGCCAAGGAGTGAGAGCGTTGCTCCACTCCATTCCCCTCTTCCTCTATTTCCATTAAAACTCATTTATGCCTCTATAGTTGGGAGGATAATGATAATCCTGCATAATGTCTTCATTTTTGTGTTAAATCTTCTCCGTCTTATAGATGTAAATGGCTCAAAGCTGCCTGGGTCTTGTTCCCCCAAACTTATGAAAATAGTGAATAATAGGAAAGTAATCAAAAAAAAAAAAAATCTTTGTTTTCCTTGTACCTGGAGCTCTCAAATCACAAAGAGCTTTTTCCCTGCTTTTCTAACTAGTCTGCAGTTGCTTAGTCGCTCCTTTATATGTTGATGGCACTAGCTATTGTAAACAGTAAATTCTGAGTTTTGCTTTTTCTCTAGATTATAAACTTGCCAGTTTTGTATTGATGGTTTTTTTCCCAGTGTCTGTGCCAGTGCTGTTACTAAGTTAGAATAAATCTTAGGCATTTAAATGACAGTTCTTGACTATATATTTTACATTATTTTAAGTGGAACATTAATCTCTCATAAAGATTTAAGTTTGAGTTCAAGATAATCAAGAAAGAACAATATTAATACATGTAATAAAACTAGCCTATTCTGAAAGATTGGGAAAACAGATGCAGTTATAGTAATTTTGTGTATTTTTTTGTTAGTCTTTGAATTAATATTGAATCCAGTCTGCTTTGGTTACCAAGCAGGACTTTTGCCAGTTTGACCTGCTAAACCATCTGGTTGGTTTGATTCCCCTGGTCAAATAGCCTGCAGCTGGTGATAAGCTGCAGTACAGTATGCATTATGAGAATATGGCATGGAATCAAATAGCGTGTGAGGTATAAGTCTTTGTGAGTAGTTGACTGTTATGCTTCAGCCTCTGAATTTCTTCCCCCTATACCATAGTTCTCAAGGTGTCACAGTTAGCCTCAATGCTACATCTGGCATACTTACGTCATACGAACTCTCTGAGACCATCAACGATCAATCGATAGAACATGAGTCTGAGTATGACCAAGGGGAAGATGAAATTGTGTATGACAAATCTGAAGCACCTGACGTATATGCTTCAGAGTACGCAGAGGAAGGACATTATGAAGGCAATGATCCTGACCTGACAGAAGACCAAATAGAATATGGGGAAGAGCCTGGAGAAGAAGATGAAGTGCTAGACCTTGAAATCAATGAACCCCTAGATGAATTTCCAGTGAGTTTCTTTCTATTGTATCTTCAAAGATAACATTGCTTCATGTGCATAGGGTTTTAGACTGATTTCAAATCTGTTTACCTCCCTAGGGAGGAGGGGAAATTAGACCTATTATCGCTGTCTGCCAGTTTCTTTATCTAGGCTGTGACAAAGTTTGTGTTGACAGCTTGTTTGGCGGTAGGTAATGCTCCTTTGTCATGCTGGAAGGCAGTTGAGAATCATGACCTTGAGGATTGTATCCTTAAGGAAGAAAACAGCTTTGTGTGGTGAAGATACACTGCCAATTGTTAGAAGTACTTAATGCAAAAGCTTTTATCCAGGCTTTAGACAAGATCTGATAAAGTCCTTGGAAGGTGAAAAGATTATTGACCTGCTAAAGACATCTTTAAGGTGCTAATATCCCAAAGTGATTGATGTCCTGCTCGTTCATCCTTTTTGTAACTGAGAACTGTCTAAACCTGAATAAAGAGATTGGAGGTTAGTTCAGAAAATGTCACCTGCATAATTCAGTATAATTTAAACAGTGTATTAGAGAACATGCACTGGCTTTAATTGCTAGTGAAATTATTTAATCTTAATTAAAACTGTATGTGATCAATGAGATGTTTTAAAATACAAGCAAACTTACTGAGGAAAGGTTTTGTTCTTGTTTTTTGTTCATAATTGTTCAGAATTGAACCTGTTCATGTGTAAGCACTTGCAGAATGTTTAAGAATGTTTATATTTTTGATGGGGTAAAATCTGATGTTAATGTATATGTGCTATAGGTGCATGTTTCCTTTGGTAAGAAAGTACTGCAGTGTTTGCTTCATGAATTTGTAGTCAAAGGATGTAGAAGTACAGAAGTAAATGGGACAAACAGCAGTAGATGGGATCTTTATGATGATATTGCTGGGATCTGAATGAAAACTGTTTTGGTTATGGTTTTGATAATATTGAAATTATTGTCTACTTAAAAGCCCTGCTAATTATACCTTTGGGGTGGGTTGACCCTGGCTAGATGCCAGGTGCCCACCAAGCTGCTCTATCACTCCCCCTCCTCAACTGCACAGGGGAGAGAAAAATTGGACAAAAGGCTCGCTCGAGGTAAGGATGGGGAGATCACTCACCATTTATCATCATGGGCAAAACAGACTCAACTTGGGGAAATCAGTTTAATTTATTACCAATCAAATCAGAGTAGGGTAATAAGAAATAAAAATTAAATCTTAAAACAACTTCGCCCCACCCCTCCCTTCTTCCCGGGCTTCACTTTACTCCCGATTTTCTCTACCTCTTCCCCTGGGCGGTGCAGGGGGACAGGGAATGGTGGTTGTGGTCACTTCATCACATGTTGTCTCATTGTCTCTGCCACTCCTTCCTCCTCAGGAGGAGGACTCCTCACACTCTTCCCTTGCTCCAGCGTGGGGTCCCTTCCACAGGAGACAGTCCATGAACTTCTCCAGTGTGAGGGCTGCAGTTCTTCATGAACTGCTTCAGCGTGGGTCCCTTCCATGGGGTGCAGTCCTTTAGGACCAGGCTGCTCCAGCGTGAGTCCCCCACAGGGTCACAAGTCCTGCCAGCAAACTTGCTCCAGCGTGGGCTCTTCTCTCCACGGGTCCACAGGTCCTGCCAGGAGCCTGCTCCAGCACGGGCTTCCCACGGGGTCACAGCCTCCTTCAGGCATCCCCCTGCTCTGGTGTGGGGTCCTCCATGGGCTGCAGGTGGATATCTGCTCCACTGTTAACCTCCACGGGCTGCAGGGGCACAGCCTGCCTCACCATGGTCTTCACCACGGGCTGCAGGGGAATCTCTGCTCCGGTGCTTGGAGCACCTTCTCCCCCTCCTTGTTCGCTGACCTTGGTGTCAGCAGAGTTGTTTCACATATTCTCACTCCTCTCTCCGGCTGCAGTTGCCTAGGATTTTCCCCACCTTCTTAAATACGTTATCCCAGAGGTGCTACCACCGTCGCTGATGGGCTCAGCCTTGGCCAGCGGTGAGTCCGTCTTGGAGCAGCTGGCATTGGCTCTATTGGACATAGGGGAAGCTTCTAGCAGCCACCCCTGTACCCCCCTTGCTACCAAAACCTTGTCACAGAAACCCAATACAGCCATATATGATATGTCACTTAAAATTATCAGTTCTGATAAATACAATACTTCTCTCCCAGTTCTGGAAACAGTAACAGTGCATACAGACCTCGCCTCTTAACGGGTTTGCGATTCTGTAAATTTGGCCTGTGTCTTTTCACCTTCTTGTGTTATTGCCTTAGGATGAAGATTACATGCAATCATATAATGAGCAAGGAATGGAAGAACAAGAAGAATATACAGCTGATGAGGAGCTGGAAGAATCCCAGACAATAACAAATGAATCAGAAGAGGTATGTTGTGAATTTAATGGAAACTTAAAATAACTAGTTTTTTCAGAATTTGAATTTGTAGAATTGTCCATATTGCTGGGTAAGAACTGATGCAACTTTGCCAATGTTGAATTATTGGTGGTATTACTCTTTGTATAAGATGAATTGTGATAGCATCTATATTGTCAGATACATCAGATCCCCTCTCCCCCTTGGGATGGAAATCATAAGGGAAAGCTCAGAATGTCCATATGTAATCTTAGCTTCAACGTTAGAAACTTCAGGGACCCTTTTGGGTAGGAGAATGATAGTAACACTGCATGCTGTCTGTTAAATCTCTAATAGCTATGGTGCCCCACTTTCTAGATGGATAATTTGCTGCTGTTGGGAGTGTAGACACAGTTCTCAACATCCCATTTGAAGGAGGAGCATGGGCATGGAACGTTCTGTATGTTAGAAAGGCAAAGGTCAGATTGATTGTTGTTTTGAAAGAAGTTGTATTGGGACTGAAATTTCTATCAAGTTTATCTGAATTCTTCAATTAGGAAAAAGGATGAGTTCCTTCATTTGCAAGAAGAAAGCTTATGCCAAAAACTGTCAAGTATACATTCACTCATTATAGCCTGGAACAGTAGTATCATACCTGTTATTAATTTGCAGCAAGTTTTTGATGTGGGATTTTTTTTCCTTTCCCCACCAGGAATCTGCTTTAATATTACTTTTATTCCATTTCTTAATTAAATAGGATTGAATGGATTACCTGCTGAGAAGTGTAGTCAGAGTGTGTTCCCTCTTTGGAGCTTTAACTCATCAGGAAATTAATTCCTCAAAGACACAGCAGCGTTCTTCTATGAAGTTCTAACAAACGGGTGTGCTGTGATACTCTCTAGTTGTATCGAACTTATTATAATAAAACAGCGTTCTTTGGTAGGTGGAGAGAGATGCATTGAAAGGGACCACCTGCATTGTTCAGTCTTCACTGTTGCAAGCATGACATCTTGCACCAAATATACCTTAAACGTAGTTAATTTCCTATTTCCTAAGTATTAAATCTACCCTTCCAAAGAACTGTGAAACAGTTCAGCACTTTTTGTTCATTCACTGGATTATATACACTTTCCTTCTGGTGTTTTAAAAGCAGCCTGATGCATTTGTGCTATCTGCAGCCACAGTGTGTATGAGATGATGAAAGCACAGCATATCGTGTAAAATTAAGTACATAGTTGGGATTCGCTGTCAAACTTACTGCTTTAAAGAAGCACAGCTTCATTTTTAGAGTATGAACTAGTGAGAATTCTGTAATAATCATATTGTCTAAATTTGTC
>NC_134313.1:157491968-157580819 GCF_964195595.1 Calonectris borealis | reverse complement strand
GAAAGGAAAGGAAAGGAAAGGAAAGGAAAGGAAAGGAAAGGAAAGGAAAGGAAAGGAAAGGAAAGGAAAGGAAAGGAAAGGAAAGGAGAGGAGAGGAGAGGAGAGGAGAGGAGAGGAGAGGAGAGGAGAGGAGAGGAAAACGAAAAGGAAAACGAAAACGAAAAGGAAAACGAAAAGGAAAACGAAAAGGAAAACGAAAAGGAAAAGAAGGAAAAGGAAAAGGAAAAGAGAGGAGAGAAGAGGAGGGGAGGGGAGGGGAGGGGAGGGGAGAGGAGAGGAGAGGAGAGGAGAGGAGAGGAGAGGAGAGGAGAGGAGAGGAGAGGAGAGGAGAGGAGAGGAGAGGAGAGGAGAGGAGAGAGGAAAGGGTTCCAAAATATGTTGAAATCCTCACACATGCAAAAATGTGGATGAAGAAAAAGAAGAGTGGGTGAGACAGAGGACAGATGGCAGTAGTTTTTGATATCTACCCTTCTTTTCAACACCTAATTAACTTATTAGGTATCTTGTCAAGAAATTCTGAAAACTCACAATCAGGGGGCAATGTGGATCATTGAGATGGATACATAAGTAATAGCAAGGGATGGCTGGGAAAAACATAAAACTTGGTTAATTTACCGCATGAATTACAAGACTGAAGAAATATGAAATGATTAGCAGAACATATATTTCGACTACACACCTGAAATTAAAGTGCTTATAAAGTGTAAGGTGACTCCTTTATCTCTTTTGCTTTTTCTTCCTCTCAAGACACCAAATTTCTTCATATGTTTTTGATGAATGAGTGTTATGGTAGATTCAAGGTATTGTTTGCTATGTTATATATACACTAATGAACTAAATGGAGAAATTTGCATGACTAGTAATAGATATGAATGTGATAAAATAGGAAGAGTACATGAGTTTGCCAAACTAAGATGAAGAAGAGACTTCAGAAGACACCCTAAAGAAAAGAAAGAAAAAAAACCACACCACCAACAACAAAACAAGAAAAGATTGCATGACACTTTAATTATGCAGCTAACTGCAAGGAAATAAATGATGACATGGATTAATTAAACCACGTTAGGTCAATATTCATTCAAGAAGGATGGAAAAGAGGTTGGAATTCTGCTATGGCTTCCTTAACTCTCCCTGTTACCCTTGTATGTATAAAGACATATCTGTAGTGAGATGACTCCATCACAAGCAACTTTAATTACTTAAAATAATTACCTATTAACATAATTGACTTCACAGTATAGACTAGAGAACAAATTATACTCTTAAAAGTAGATCTAGTGTATTTCTTGCCATGGTAGTTGACACATTTCTCCACCAATTATTCACTGAGAAAATGCAAGGGTTAGTGCTGTTTTATGTATAGTTCTAGTAAGCAGCAAGGTCATAGAGAAGAAAGCCACTTGGAGAAATAAAAACGTTGTACTGAAAAAGCATGGATTATCTGTGTTTAAATGTGTGAAACACTAAACACAAAATAAGTCTGTAAACAATGTTTTCAATATTAAGAATTAATATTCAGAAAAGACTGAAAAAATAAGGATAACTGACTGATATGAAAAAAAAATAAAGGCTGTATGAAAATGAAAACCTTAAAAAGGCTGCTGGAAAATATAGTGGGAAATTAGAACTGGTGGTTACATGTTAAAGGTCTGAAAGCACTAAGATAAAGTAAAACTGTCTAATAACTGTGTTAGACCTTGCAAAGAAATTAACACAAATGATAAAGGGATCTTTAACGCAGAAATTAAAAAGCAGGACATAGTGGAATTGGCAATGCAGTAAGACAAAAGCTAATGTTAACTTTAAAAGGGCACAGAATCCTATGAATAATTTTCAACTTAGACAAGGATGCAGACCATGGATCAGAAGGTTAGATGGATGATGGACATGTGCAAATCAAGACAGAAATTACAGTTATCTGGACAACGCCAAAATGTAAAAGCTATGCAGATAAAGATGTAATTCTGGGAGTGATCCTTGTCCCTCAGACTACGTGCCGAAGAGTTGCTCATGTTTACATAGTTCAGAGTTACTTAATCCCGAGCAGACTGGCTGTATCCACATTTTGTAATATTTGGCCTAAACTGCTTCTGCAGCATATCTGTCAGCCCTAAAACATATGGTTTTTTGATCAAAGAGCATAAATGGTGTAAATGCTGTGCCATGACAGAACTTTTTCATCATGTTGTTGAGGGGGTGTGACAGATGCACTGGGCATTGGTATGAGCTTATACAGAACATGTAGGAGAGGGATATATGATGATTGAAGGTGTTTTTGAATAATGGTAAATGACGCTGTGAGACAAAGCATTTTGGAGGGAACTAAGCCTGGCATGGCCCACACTGCCTATAATAGCCTTTCCTCCTCTGAGCTACATCCAGAACTTCATCTAGCTTTAATCTTAAAAAAAATATGTTCTTTTGTTCCATACAGAAGCCCCAGGAGTGATCCAACACATACGTGTGGATAATCAGAGTGTCAATTAATTGGCAATATGAATATATTCAGATGATTGTATGCGTGCAGATTAAGGGGACTGGTAATGTCCATGTCTGAATGCAAAAAGAATTTGGAAAGATATAGGAAATTACAAATCTTAATGATTGTATCTAATTTTTAGAATGGAATTATATTTATCGCTTCAGATATTATTGTATCTGTTCAAATTATTTAGATTTGTTTAAGTAAGCAAGAAAAACAGCACAAAAATGAAAGATCTTGCATGTAATAATGAATAGCAAAAAATGTTATTAGAAATGGTCAGCTTATCCACTGGTGATGACATATAATCCAGAGGCATCACTAAACCATTAAGGAGATGTGATCATAACAAACAATTGTGTCCGTAGTATCTATCAGGCAAGGAACTGCCAAAGAAATAGAGGAAAAGTAATAAAGCCACTGGTAAGATCTTTTATGCAGTGCCATGCAGAGTTCTAGTCGACTGTGTTCAAGAGAAGAACATTCATACTGGAAGATGTTACAGCAGGGGACTACTACAATGAACAAAGTGGAAGATCTGTTTTATGAAGGGAAATTAAAAGAGGATGACTTTTTTTTAGCTTAGGAAAAATAAGGGTTAAAACAAATTGATCTTCCTAGATACTCTGAAGTTATAAACACCGAGTTGAAAGAAGACATATTGAAAGTAAGTGTTGGGACAAGAATTAGCTTAATCTGGTCCTGGCATAAAAACAAAAGGTTCCTGATTTTCAGAAGCATGAGGCCAGTCTCAGTCACCCTATAACAAGAAACCCAACCGGCTTCAACATCTTAGGAAATGGAATATATGATACATTTTCCTGACACAGCAGTATCTGGATATGGACCTGAAAACATCAACATCTTTTTCCATCTCTTTTAATCCTATTTCCTATTATTTTAATTTAGGGATAAAGAATATGGATTTTTTTTTTTAATACACTTGATGACTGTAAAGCTATTGTGTAGACAGATGCAATATAAAGAATTGGAGTATGGATTAATCTTACAAGGCAGGTGATGTGATTAATGAGGCACTTTTCCATTTATCATTGACATCATATGTACATGGATTCATAGAGATATATATCACATAGACATAGATAACACATACACATATGGAATGTGCATAATGTTGTTAGATATTATTTCAATAAATTTGATCATCTAAAACATTACTGTTTATATTTGGAGAGAAGGTCTAGAGGAATATGTAATGTTAAAAAACCAGGATGATGAAAGAAATTGTGATGTTAAAACTGATCATTTTGAAAAAGAATATAACTTTTTTGCTGATTTGCAGTTCAGGCACATTTTTATAAGTAAATTAGAAGATTTCAGAAGGAAGATTTAGGAATCTAGATATATCCTTCAAAAGCTAAATCATATCCTTGACATTTAATTTTATTTTCCATTTTCCAGTTCCTGTTACATAATATATCCACATATTTAAGTAATATTACACACAATATATTTTTCCTTCCTTTTTTTTTATGTGTAAATAGAAGAGTGATTCATTGTTCCTTGTTATTTTACTGAAAAGGAATTGGCTTAAAATTGTATCAGTCTTCTCTCACAACAATTTCTTCACACATTTTCTAGCATATGTAGGATTAAATCTTGTTGTCCTGACTTCATGTTCCGGGAAGAAAGAGAACCTAGCCAGACTCCTTGCTTTTCATCTATATTTCCATAGCAATAGTCGGGTCCAGTTACTACCAAAGTGAATGTGAGTTTTGTGATTTATCTCAGAGGCAGTAGAATCTGTTATCCAAGTATGACACTTCCTTAAGAATTAATTCATTGTTAGTTTTTCTTATGTCTTTGCAATAATTCAAATGCATTATTTTTATGACACAACCACATCAAGGAACCATCTAAATAAACACCTAATATCTCACTAGCTGCTATGATCTAATGCAGTTGCTTATTCCTAAGAATCATCTAAGGATGTGTTATGGAATAGCAACTGCTGTATTCATGTCCTTATGCCCTAAGCTGGCAAAGCTACACATGGATCTATCACATGGATGCTGGTTTTTTTTCCTACCATGAACTATCCTTGTAAACACATAGTACAGATAATGCTCACAAACGCCTACTATTCATCAGCTCTAAACAGTAAGTATCTGAGTAGTAAAAAAAAAAAAAAAAATTCTAAAATATGGTGAGTCATCAAAAACTGAAGTAACACCTTCATGGATAATGGAAAAATTTTATGCTATCTGGCCATATTGGAACTTATTGACTCAAAGAATTCTTAGATTACTGTTGTTAGAATTACTATGACTTAAACTAGACCAATGTTTGGTGTTTCTCTGTCATTGTTGTTGTTCACTAACAATATTTCCAGCTTCTTAATACCTCACAATATCTTTGAAGAAGTATTGAACCATCATTCATACAAAGAACTGTAACATTTTTACAAAGGGAAGCAGAAGTAGGAAAGATGTGGAGGATCTTTAAAGTTGGATTTAGGGAGCATGATTAAGTTTTTGACCAGAAACGTGAAAGAAGTTCCAGGCGAAAAGGGTTAATAGCATGTCTGTAATAGATTTTTGCAAGTAAAAATGTCGTCTGGATACAGCTTCGGGGGTGGATGGAGAACCACTGAAAGAAAACATAAATAACATAGTGTAATTTTTAGGAGTCTTGATCTCCTGAGCTGGAATTTCCAGATGGCTTAACTAAA
Organism: Calonectris borealis; assembly: GCF_964195595.1. Taxonomy (NCBI): domain Eukaryota; kingdom Metazoa; phylum Chordata; class Aves; order Procellariiformes; family Procellariidae; genus Calonectris; species Calonectris borealis. The sequence goes on along the minus strand of NC_134313.1, from coordinate 157,575,645 downwards.
TTAGGATCTCAAACCCCACAGAAGGTCCCCAGTACCCTGAAGAAGCTTTTGAAAATATGATCTTTGGATTTTATACAGTAAGAAGATATTTTAGAACAACTATAATATAAAACATTTTGTTATTAGAAAGGTGCACAATCTTCAAAAGTGAAGCTTTCACTTGTCTCATTCATTTATCCTTAATCACGTTTTGGTGAACACTATGTTATGTTCGTTTGAAGTATTATTGCTTAGTATCATCCTTCAAGTATGTGAACACCCCTAAAAGCCTTTTTCACATTTTAGAAATTGTGTTTCTTCCCTACAACTACTTTCTTTAATTCTAGGAAACTACTAAGAGTGAGAGAAGCTGTCTTGCATGACCTCCGGAAACGCCACAGAGGGGCGAGGCAGATTCCTCAAATGCTTTAGATGGAATCAAGTGGTGATAACTAGATTGGGCTGTAAATTTTCAGTTTCAGCATCAGTCTGTTAGAAATGGCTGAGTCAACAAAGCAAAACATTTCATGAAAACATGCTGCTTTCAAAAAATCTTCCAACAAAGTGTAGGCAGGGTTCTGACATATCCCCGCTCTGTTTTCTGCTAGCTCACCCCAGCCAGAGGGGCATCAGGCTCTGGGGTTTCACAGCCCAATACTGTCAATATTTTCAGCATAGGGTACCCAGGCTCTTAATACCCAAAGTCTTCCAGGTAAATCCCCATTCCAAAAATGTAGGTGAAAGCAGAAAAAAAATCCCAAGGCCAGTACTGATATAAATTTTGGCACCTTTGGTGTCTCTAGACACTGAGCGGTCTATGCAACAGGACTGTTCTAGTGTAATGGACTTTAAAATCCTGAGGGAGCTGCTCAACAGATCTATTCATCTAGGAAAAAATCGGGTTCAGTTCAGATCCATGAGAACACAATTTCAATCAGGACCTCTTAAATGAAAGATATATAGCATTTCATAGCATTATTTTTCAAGTATGAATTCAAAACCAGAGCAAAAAATTACTGGAATTTTGAAAATATTTATAAACTGGAACTTTCAGCTGTTTTTTTTTTTTCCTTGACTCTAGATTTTATTATTTCTTTCAATTTTGCCTTTTAACATTTCTTTATTTTGATCAGATTTACAGTTTAAAGTATGACAATAACATCCTTTCCAAAAAAAAATATTAAAAAATATGTATTGTCAGAAACGCACAGGAGATAGCCAACTTACGACCCATTGTCACCTGATCTAGATACAATATTTATTTTAATCTGTTTAAATTTTTTCAGTTGTTATGTGAAATACTGCATTTGAAAATGGCTGCTGCTCTAGCTCATGCAAATTTTAGCTTGTGCATTTCTTCCTCATTATTATTTTAGTGATGATCAATATTTCATGACAAAAAAATAAGTGTGTGCATGGGCTAATGAAGGTGGATGCCATGCCCTTCTCTACATAACAATCAGCATTTATTTGTCGTCCATTATCAATAATTTCTTGTTTCAAGTTTCATATCTAATACTGAGAACGTACTTAACAGATGATGGCCACTTTTAGTCTACCTGGATGATTAAGAATATACAGCAAAAGGATACTTCATATTTGCAAACTGGAAATCATCTCTGGAGTCAGTGCTGCTGAGTTTATTGTACGTATCTGTTCTGCTATCCAACAGGTTTTTTTCTTAAAGGAACAGAATTCAGCAGCATGGGCAGTTTATATTTGTTTCCTTTGGTACACATTACTGAGCTGAAACTCTGAGATATTGTAATTAATAAAAAAAAAATATAATTTGGAGAGCTTATAATACAATCATAACAAGATTAAGTAAAATAAATCAAAGCCAATTTGTGCTTGGTGGTTTTGGGAATAACATTTCTGTCAAGTTGTTGAACAGTAATCATTAAAACATGGGAATAATCCACCTCCTAATTAAACAACAATAAACAATTGTCAATGGCACATAATTGTTAAAAGTCAACAAAGGAAGCATTAGTATAAACAAAGATTAGGGATAGTTCTTGAAAATGAGAATGTGAATGTTATTTAATGCCTGACAGAACAGACTAGACGCAATAAATATTTGTAATACTGGAGTCACAAATACCTCCATCAATATCATTTAGATAGTAGAAAAGCAGAGTAGTTTGTTGATAATACGACTGTGTTGCATGTTTTGTCTCCCGTCTTTACTTACCCTTGGAAATGTTGTTACACTCCTTGTTACACAGCTTGTTTGTCTGTATTTTTTCATAGCTCTTAGTCTTAGGTCCAGGCATATTTTCAAAATACTTTTCAGGTCACACCATTCTGTTCTACCAACAGCTATTTCAGAAGCCACACACTGGTTAGTGAGGAACTGAGATTAATTCACCAGACCTTGAATCTCTCTATTAAATTCCCAGCTACTAACTTATAAGCTTATCTAAGTATGAGGACACATACACCCACCCCTCCCGCCCCCCATAAAAGCACATATGTACACACATATAAATATGTACATACATATGTTAGGCACTTAAGACGAGATCTGCAGAGGTGTCCAGGCACCTGACATGTACATTTTTAATAATTAAGGATCTGAAAAGTCTTGTTTCAATGCAGTTTAGAGATAACCCATATTCTACAGATGCCTCTGAGTATAGGCACAGAGACAGTAGGGTGGGGTATGAAATTTCAGAACTCCTGGGAACTCTTCTGTAATTGCTTGTGCTTGTAGCCTTACTGTGTGAGTTTACCTACAGTGTGCTTTGCTAGAAGATGACAGTCAAGCAGTTCTCACAGGACAGCTGAGGTACCTGAAGTCTGAATTTATCATGTGGAAATTTGTCCCTGTGTCTGTATCCATCTAAGCCTGAACTTCTCCTCAGGTCCTCATTTGTATGAGTGAGTTTGTATATGACCCTGCAAATTTTGAGGTCACTTAGTAGACTGAAAGCTGCACCAAATTCACACACAGCACATTTTCTCAGCTCTCACCTGCACAGGCTGGAGTCTTATTTTGCTAAATCTGCAATCTGCACTGCAAAGAGTTTTCACAGTCCGAAAAGGGGGCTCATGTAAATAAATGTACAGTTGAGCCTTGAATTGCAAGACGTTTATACTGTTGATGTCAACGACATGGTGAACTAGGCACTAGATATACCATAAAAAGCAATTCCTTGGTTTTGGAAAGTTTTTCTGGTGGTGCACATCTCACTCATTTCCGTAGGTTGGTTTCCTGCAGATCTGTGATTTGTGAAAAGGAGGGAACAATTGTTAAGGACTTAGGACTAAAAGCAGGTCATGAAAATATACAGTATGTGTAAATCTAATAGTGTCCTAGATAATCTTTAATGCTTTATTACAACAGACCACTTTTATTATTGTTGTAACTCTACTGACTTAGCAGTGTTTTGGTACTAGAGAGTCTGACCCGAAAGCTATTTTTTTTTAACAACACCCATGGGGGACAAATCAAGCAAAACCTGGGACAAAGACTCTGGTGTGAGATCCTCAGAATATATACATACACTGCAATTGCCTTCAGCTAAAATTCTAGTTTGTAGTATTTATAAGCATATACATTAAAATACCCAGGAAATAAAAGGCCTACAAGAAATTAGAAAACATTGCAAATGTGAGTTTAGGATGTTCTAGTGACTTCTCGTTTATGAATGAGTCATGGATTTTCTTTGGTTCTTTCATTACTGAAGTTTTATTCATAATCTTCCAGATTTCCTCAGGAAGTAAACACAGTAATTTACATCACAGTAGTTCACTTCACATCCCATGCAATCTGTCCAAAGGAGAGGTGATGTAGTATAATGTCAGTGGAAGCTTTTTAATATCTTCATTATTAAAGCTCTGTGTTTTTGTTAGCATACCAATACTTTCAAGGAAACCATTAGGGACTCTGTAACAGTATCATTACTATGTCAGTTGAGGTCAGCTAATCCTGTCTATGAGCATCATATATATCATACGTATCATTCTGCACAAATCCAAGAAGGAACATAAACGTTCATTTTCCATATGCTAGCTGTTATTACTGTTTTCAAAATCAGTTTTCATGTTTATTTTCTTTCGGGGGCAATTATGGAGAGATGCATGTATATGAAGGTACTCGATCAAGAAAAATCTATAGGGAAACCAAAATTATGGTATTAATGATATAATAGTTCCAGTAGTAATATTCTCATTAAAGAAACAGAATTGTGTTTTAAATAGCAAAGCTTGAATAACCACCAATTTGAAAGCTGCCATCTGGATAGACTGCTGATACATATTAGATTAAAATGAAGGGCATTGATGACCTATTTAAAAGGACAGATTTCTAAACTGCTGCAGAAAAAATGTTTTTCAACAGTGAAGGGAACTAATGGTCAAGGACTCAAAGGATTCAATTCATATGTTTGCTGATGTGTGCTTTTTCTGCATCAGACAAGAAAACACATTCTCAGTTTATATACTGTATAATCCTTAATTTGTAAGGTCTTGATTAGGATCTCCTTTGAGCAATGGCTTTACACTTGAGTTCAGTGGAGCTATTTTAAAATTGTTATTCAGCATGTGTAGGTGTGGCAGCACTTGACTTAATGCCATTTCCCATTTCTGCACTTTTCCTTAAAAAAAAAGTAATTATCGCCCCTCCCCTTACATGTGATATCTTGGAGTTCTTCCAGGGATAGTTATGTGTCTCTTTAGACACTTGGTGCATCTTTTTCTTTTAATTAAAGAATATAAAGATTTTTATCTTTTTTATTTAGTCATTTAATGTTTTAATTAAGGAGATGTGATCCTGTTATTCGGAGATTAATTTGAGTGAATCATTGAAAGGGCAGCAGATGTGATAATATGCAACAAGGTTAGGGACTTCATTGATGTAATTCCTGGCATAATGATTAGTGTAATCCACTAATGAATTTGTCTCAGTAATTTTTAGGAAGGTAAAATTTCAGGAGTGGTTATTTTTCTTTTTCTTTCCAGTAAGTGGAAGCTTTTTTCAGAAGTGAATGGGGCCATCCTCGTGTTCTGAAAGCCACTGACAAATCCCTCACTGAGCCCTAGAGGAGAAGGGTCCCTGATCTAATTAGTCCTGCTTTGAGAGGGGGGATTGGATAAGGTGACATACAGAGAGCCCTTCCAACCTAAATTATTCTATGATTCTATGTTTTCTATGTAGGCAGATAACATAATTTTCTTAAGAAAAGCAGTGCATGAAATTTACTGCCTCATCCAAATCCCAATGAGATTGGTACATAAATACCTTGTAATTGAGTTTATGTGTTCTAATTTGGTACCTTCTTCCCCTCTCTTACCAAGTTTAAAATGAAATGAAGCTTATTGAATTCTTTGGGTCAATATACATAGCAGGACTTGACCTGGCCCAGCTCATGTTAACCTTGTAATCACAAAATGTTTGGGAAAATAATGCAAGCATATGAAACCAGCAGTGTATCACTTTTATCCTGATGCAGCACTGTTATGTTCTCTGCATTAAGGAATGCAGATTTACCTAGTTGGTGTTTTTGAGCCTGGGGTTCTTTGCACTATGTCTTGTTTCGAGAAATCTGCATGCCTTTTGGGAAGACAGTCCCTGAGATTTTCACCCATTAGGCAACAAATTTCACTTGTGTAATTAGAAAACATTTCTTTATTTTATTTTATTTTATTTAGTAATTTTTAAATTTTATTCTATTTTTTTAATTTTATTTTACATTTTGCATGCTGAATGCAGTGTTGACTAAAACCAGAACTGAATAAAGACTTCCAAGGTTGATTGCATGCAATATTGAAGAGCTCATATGAAGTCATACTCATTTGGGTTTGGACACAAAATGGGACATATAAAAGGCTCAAGTGACATTTAGGTTGTGTAAACTGTAAAAGAAATATTTCTCACGCTAATGCAGACTATAGACATATGTAAAAAATATATGTATCTATATCGAATTCAAATCCAAATTCTGGATAAGAGAACAAGTTTAACATTCCTATTTATAATTCCTGTATATATTTCTGCTTGTAATAACACTGGAACTCAATTCAGTTGTCCAGACATAGGTATCTAATGACACCTGAGCTAAGGTAGGCTTTATAAGACACAGGGCTAATAGATGTGACAAACTCATAGAATACATGAGTTATTCTGAAGTGGTAACTGGAAACCAGAGAAGATATCTGGGATATTCTAAATGTCATGAAATGTCTTGTGTGGCAAACAGAGTCAACCTCTTCTGTATCTCTCTGGTCTAGTCTAGACATTACACATCCTAATGGATTCACATCTAATCTTATTACCTAACAGTTATCCTATGCTTCTAAATTCTTGTTAAAAAGGCCTTATGAAAGGATTAAGTTAGGGGTTATAACCTTTAAGAAAGGGTTACTTTTGATATGGATGGACATGGCTCTGGATAACCTGAAGGGAAGCAATGGAGCTGCAACTATCTTCAGAATCTGGGACTGATGGAGTTGAAAACCTACATATTTTCTCTCTGTTGATTCTTACACTTCCCTCTTCTTATATTGTATTTTTGTGAAAAAAAGATCAATTCAGGTTTATTTTTATAGATAAAATTGTAATTTTTCTTTTTTCCTTTTCCCCTTTCTTCAACTCAGCCTCTGAAGTCAATAGGAATGTTCCAATTGATTGGCTACTGCAAGCATTATTATAATTGACAATATAGTTAGCTCTCTTGACATTCTGGTGAAGATATTAGTGCTATATAATATTAATACAGTGTATATTAAAGAGATTAAGAAATAACTAACACATTGAAAAAATCAGTCATCCATGGGGATTAATTATCAAATGGGATGCTCCTAGTGTGGATACACATAATAGTCATGTTATGTGGCATTCGATATTTTCATCAATGAACTGGAAATAAATGTAAAATTACCATTGACAAAATATGTCAACCACATAAAGGTCAGCCATGGTGAGGACAAAATAGTTATCATATGCAACTCAGATTGCTTGTTTAGCCTAACCCCCTGAAATTAAATGTGATTTAATGCTTAATTACTTAGTCAAATACAGGCTGTTGGGTCCAATAGGAGGGATAACTTGTGAAATGTGCTAGCTCATGGAGCGAGTCAGTCTACCTGGCTGAATTCTACAACTGCAACTTAGCAGCTTGTTAAAGATTCACATTAACCATTTTGTTGAAGAGAAAAATATACATACATGACATAATATTTAGAATGGAAATTGAAAAAAAATTTTTCCCTATAAATATGCAAGAACAATGTAAGTTAGTACAATGCAATTATCCGCACCACAATTTGACAAGCATACTAGAGGTAGTATTACTATTTTCACAAAGCTATTATGAGATATTAAATGATAGTACATGACCAGGACCTTTATCATCTTATAAGAAAGCACACTGCACTATAAAAACATGACATTGGCTCTCTGGGTATTAGAAGTCATCCTACTGATTCATCAGTATTTCTCCCTATAACACTTGATTCTTTTCTTGGAGATCCTCAATCAAAACACTGAGCTCAGATGAACCCAATTACCACATAAAATCTAAGAGAATAAAAGCACAAAGTAGGGAAGTTGCAGAGAGTGCTATTAAAATGGATTAAATGTGTTTGGGAACACAGACATTTAGATAGTAGAAACTACATTGTCAGCTGCTTCCAAATGTGCCAGAAAGATCAGAGAGATCAGTCTGTAGAGATAAACTGTGTTGCAAAAAAATTATTTGCATACAGTGAGAACAACCATGTGCAAATGAAGTTTTCCATGCCAGGCAATGAGTTTATGGAAATCAGAAGAAAGTAGATCAGACAATATTATGTGTAAACCTTTCCATTAAGCTCCTCCTTCATGTAGTACCGAAATTCAGGTTTTCACAAATAACTAGAAATCCCCACTGACTTTCTCTTTAAAATGCTACTGTGACTTCATATGTGATTTTTTTCTTCACTTATGAAGCACAACTTCACTAATATTTCACTACTTCATTTATATTTCTTATAAAGGAAGTCAGGTACCCCTTTTCTCTGCCCTTTTCAGTGTATATAGAGCTAAAATTTGAAATATGCTGATGTATTTGTGGAAGAGGCATAACAGAACATGTTGCCTTATCGTATTTATGAGTGTGTGTTAGAAGATTACATAACAAAACTAGGGCTATATATTACCATAAGAAGGGTGTGTACCAGGCTGGTAAACCACAGAAGTTTGCTGCCAGATGAGGAGAGCACTTCCAGTCAGGTTCTGCTGGGATCTGTCCTGAAGCCTATTCAAAGTAATATGTTTCTTAATGACTCTGATGGAGCAGTCGGTACACTTGTAAAACTGGAGGCTTATTCCAGCCTGAGATTGGCTGTGAGCCCTCCAGGGAACTTCCCAGAATTCAAAAGACTCCTCAAAATTTGATAGTCTGGAAATTAAATATCAGAAAATGCTACTCCTACCTATGGTTTTAAAGTCAGTGAATGTAGTAATACCTTTTCTTTCCTGCAACAGCTCACCAGAGTTCACTGTGAGCATTTGCTAAGTCTATGGAATGAATTACATAAATTCAGCAGTCTGGTACAGGACTTGAGTCTTACCTCCATTTTGTAAGTAAAGATTCAAGATGAATTTTGAATGGCACAACAGAAGTACTGTTTTTAAAATTTCAAGGACTTTATGATTAGTACCTAGATTCTGAGCAAAAACATGTAGTGCTTAAGAAGAAATCAATTTCTCAAATAGAGACTGGGGAAGATGTGGGAGGCATCAGTACTGCAGAAAAGGATTCAAGTGGTATAGTACATTTCCAACAAACAGAGTCAATATAGCGATGTTATTGCAAAAAGTGCAAATTTCATTTGGGATGTGTTAATAGAAGTCTCATATATCAGACAAGGGAGTAATTATTCCACCCCTTTTGGAACTGATGAAGTTTCAGAAGGGGTGTTTTGAGCACCAAATCTCAGAAAACATGTAGACAAGCCAGAGACAGTCTACAGAATAATACTGGCAAAGATGAAAGATTTATTAATTTCCTTTACAGAAAGCCTGAAAGAATAATTTTTTTTTAATCTAAAAAATAGAGATCTCAGGTGGCAGAGGGGGAATGCAGAGGGAAGAATGGTCACAGTAACAACCTTCCAGAGTGTACAAAAGTTGCACGATGTAAATCATGTAGAGCTCTATCAGCTTTGTTTTCTCTGGAGGTGGCAAGAAAAAATTGTCCTATTGCTGCAGAGGTGATTTCGGTAAGATATTGCAAGAGACCAACAACAGCACAAACTACCATGTGGAATCATGATCTTTGTAAGTTTTCAAGAACAGGTTGGACAAATATCTACATGTAACGGTATGAATATAACTCACCATGCACCAGTTCAGGCTGATTAATTAGACCGATGCTTTCCAACCTTTTTAAATATGCCTCTTTCCTGCCTCCCAGCTTTTTGGAAACACAACAAAGCACAACACAATGTCTTCTGTAGCATTGTTACAGTAGTTTTCTTTAAGTTCAAAATAAAGGCAGAATAACCTCTGCATATTTATCACCTGTACTTCCCTTTGCTTTTTTTTGTTAGCTTGCTCCTAGGCATGGAAATCTATAGATACATTTAAGGGGCTGGTTTTTTGTAATGTTTTTGCAAGTTGTTTTCTGATGTCTGAAGACCCCAGGCTGACAAACATTGGATTTCTTTCAGTGTTTCATGGTCAATATGTGGCTGCAGAGCAGATGACACTGCTAGTGATGTAGAAACCTTCTGGTCCTGCCAGTAATCATTTAATTTTTTCAATCCTGGTTCAGACATAGTAGAACTAAATGAAACTGAGAAAAGAAGAGAGCAATAGAAAACAAGTGGTGCACACCTTTAAATATTATATGTGAAAGCTCATGGCAAAGACTGCATTTCTTATTTCTGCCCCCTCTCTTTAATCCTCTTCTCCCCCCATCTCTCCCTAAGTTACCTTCTCTATTGCTTGTAAAGCCCTATAGCTGGTTTGAGGCAGGCACATTTTATTCCCCTCACTATTGTAGCATAACTGCTGTAATCAAGATTTTAGAGTCATGAAAGCTGAGCAGGGGAGTTCTAAACCTTAAGCACCAGATGTGAAAGGCCAGTAGTGCAACAATCCATATAACCTTTCAAAACAGGCAGAAAAAGTTAATGAGTTACTCCACAAACACCGTTCACGATGTTTCTCTCCAGTTTCTTAACTATCAAAACCTCATGTTATTCATTTTCCCATGTCTGAACATTTTTAGTGGAGTGCACTTGCTTTTGAAAGATTTCAGCCTCTAGCAGTCTGTGTTCTCAAAAAAAATATTTGTCTTTTCTTCCCCCAAGTTTTTTTTTTTTTTTTTTTTTTGGCACTTTGTAATTTATTACATTCCTTGCTTGCATGTACATGCACCTTGGCATTATGCTGCTTTAATGTGAAGACTGGGAACTCGTGATACAACAGGTTTCCAAGGACTGGCAAGCATGCATTTGCACAGAATATCTCAACAGATATCTGGCATTTACTATATATGGAGAAATTGCTAAAAACAACCTTGAGGAAAGAATCTGAAGAAATACTTTCATTAGCTTCCAAAACAGATGTTCACATGTACATATATAGAAAGTGGGACAGCAGAAAAACACATTGATTTGCCTGTAATGCTCTTTTGAACCTGGCATGTAGTAAAAGTAAAAATGTCACCTAAAAAGAGATCCATCTGCCCTAGTTTAGGCATCTAACATGGTAACTAAGTTACAAAGTGACTAAGACAGGTACTACACACTCTTTTAATAGTCAGTGGAGAGAAATACCATCTCCAGACAGCAATTCATCTCTTTCTGAGATAGGTGTCTAGGACAGATCAGATAAACTGCCCTCTAGGGATGCCTATGTCTCTGTACTGACTGTTAGGGGAATAAGAATAGCTTGGACTTGGGTATCCAACCTCTAGACTTCGGAAATGTGATGAATTTCATTCTGATATGGCCAAAGAACTGACACAAAATCATTGGCCTGATAAAAAGAAAAAAATCCATTCCAGTTAAATCCTACAAATTGTATACCCAAGAATAAAAGTGAATGAAAATTCAAGAACATTAAAATTATTTTTATCTGATATCTAAATTAATTTTGGTTGATGATACCATCAGCTTTCCTCATGCTAATTTGTAATACATCTTTTACAGGAAAACAAAAAATTTACAGCATAGGTAAGGTTTCCATATGAGACTAAAAAAGTCTGGAAAAGAAGTAGAAGTATTATAGCAGCCTTTAATGTTTATAATAATTGTTATTAGGTATAAGTAAGATATCTAATTAAAGGGTAATACTTTTTTTTTTTTTAATTTCAAAGGCATCCAAGAGATATAGGAACCAAGTCATGAATTTTGATTGGTTTTAGGTGCATAAGTGCTTCAAGCTGTTTTGAAAATCCTGCCTTAGTAGTGTACATAGTCATATGATCACACATCTTCAAATCTATCTCATGCAAAACAGTCCTATTGTGTCTAAATGTTGACTTCAAGGCTGCCATTCACATGAGAAGTAATCACAGGATCAAGACCAAATGATATTGCTTTCAGGAAATGCTCTCTTCTAAGATCATATTTTCTTCCAGGAATTTGTAAAATTGTCTTTTCTTGTTGACAAAGGCTTGGTTATTCTTTTGTCTTTGAAACTGCAAAGAGCACAAACCGTACAATGGTGTTACTTACGGTAAAAAGAAATATGTATAAGAAGGGCTGGAGAACCAGGGATGCATTCTATTCGTGGGACAGAGCCACACAGGCAACTTGCCAGGAGCTTTGGGTAAATACATGATGGTTTTACCACTAATTTTAGAAAACGACTTCTAGGCATAGACGCCCAAACCAGAAGATATGTTTTCAGAGCTGTGAAAAAAAGGTCATCAGTGAGAAGAAAATATCACAACAGCTTTAAACAGCTGCTTCTTTTTGCATGTTTTTACCTCCGAGGTGGTAATGCATGTTATAGAGCTCAGCTCTGGACCTGGTAATTGCTGTATTCTGATTCATAAGGAAAAGAAGCATGCTATTCTTCAATGGCACAAGTGCCAATACTGTACAACAGAAGTCCCTTCTAATAATTTTGGATTAGAGTTGGTCTAAAATTTATCAGTGAGATGTGGTTTTTATCAATAATAAATAATTTTCTAGGATTAGGTATAGAAAGATGTATCAATTTTGATTAAAATTTTCATAAGGAAAACCAGATTTTGTCTTCAGAGGAAGATGGGATATTGGAATTTTGTTTTAGAATTCTGGAATTTCAATAGAGTGCTGTTTTATATTTTTTAGTTTTGCATTCTTATTTAATACGACTTCTTAATATGTCAGTTATGTCAATGATAAATGGAGTTAAAGTAATAGGAACCAGTTCTAAATTAAAAATAAGAATGTTTTCTCAAGAAAAAAAAAAATCAGAAAATACAACTGTGCCAAATATATGAAAAAATTTAAAGAATCATGATTTCAAATGAAAACAAATTTTGGGAGTGCTAAAATTTCCTTTCAGTCTGAATAGTCAGAAATTTGGGCAATTGTGCATCAGAGACACCTGATAGTGTATAGCAAATTTAATCTTTTTTTTTTTAAGTTGGCAAGAGGAAGAGAGAGAGCAGAAGCTTTGGGGACCACTGTCATTCATCACCTATGAACTCAGCTGTACCTGTGAACCTAGCTCTGCCCCAAGGAGGACTGATGCAGTCACTCTCAATTACACCCTGTGCAGAAAACTTTTATAAAATTTTATAAAATTACTTTATATGGCTCATACAGTTAAGAAGCTTGGCATATCCCCATTCAGAGCATGGTATGTTGATTGATATCAGTTTGTATTGGCCTCATTTTCTCTGTATTCCTTTGGGAAACAAGTCTTGAAGTGCCATTCCCATTTCACAACATCTGAACCATTTGCCTAAACATTTTTGTGGGAATGTGGATGAAACAGGGCAGAAGAATGTAGTCTCTGTAACTGAAAGAGGCAGTTTGGCATCTCCCGGTTTTCTCTATACCTACCTTTCACCAACTGGTTTAGTTGAACAGACTCTGCTCCACCTCCTGCTTTTAGTTTCTCATGTTTGGTCACTGACTTATTCAACATATGGTATACTTTTTGTGTGTGTTTGGAGAATGCCTAACAGAAAGACATTTTGATTGCTACTGGGACCTCCAGTGGTCCTAGAAAGAAAATTATGGGTCTAACTAGGAGGAAGAAAGGGAGGACCTGGGTAACGGAATCTCCAGTGGATGTGGAGGATGGCGGGAAGAGGCAGAAAGATCAGAAAGTGAGACTGGGAACTGCTGTGGACAGCAGAGAGGAAAGAGGGTAGTGAAGGTGTGTACTGAAAGGTGAATAGCTGGTCAAAGGCAGTTCCTCTGTGTTTTACCTCTAAACATCAATCCGGTTATGGTGATGGAAAATGCTGTCTTCTTTATTTGGAAGCCTGTTCAGCTTTCAGTCTCTCCACTACATTGCCAGTGAGAGCTTTCTTAACACCTGCTGTGTAAAGGGGGTGCAATCTGCAGCTGCCACAGAGGATCAAAACATCTCAGCAGCCAGTCATGAAGTGGTATTTCTCAGTCAGACTTCTTTTGGCAAATTTACTTGTTTATACCGTGGATTAGCACTTCTCAGTTATCTCCTCCATGTTCACCATTTTCAATTAGTTCAGCCATTCCCCTAGGGATTAATCAAACAATATATCTGCAGAATAGCAAATACCAGCCTTCTAGAACAGCACTTTCTTCCTCAGGTGGCATTTGAGCCCTCTAACACTGTGAAAAGCCTATTAAGTTTAGTAGAAAGACTCATCATAATTTTCAAGGTGCTAGAAAATCAGGCATTTATATGGAATTTAGACCAGTGCACACAGTATGTGTGTTATTTTGGCAATGCGATAAAATGGGAGCATATTATCTCAAATAGGAAGTCCATTACAGCTAAATCATAAAGCTTGTCTGCTAATTAAATCAAGTCTGCTTTGGAGGCCATTTGTTAAAGACCATGAACCTTACTGAATCTCTCTTAATGGTTAATGAGGTAAATGAATGAGAAATGTAACTGATGAAGAAAGGTAAGATTGGTGGATTTAGCTGTAGGACTTGATTGCATTAAGCCAGAAAGCACTATCTATTGTTTTTTCATTTTTCATTTCCCCATCCTTGAAGGGGATGTGTTTTTCACTATTGATCACAGTTTCCACCTTTTTGTGACTGTTTCTTATGGTTTCAGTTCTTTTCACTGAGTATTTTTGCCTCTCTCTTTAGTGAAAAGAAAAGAGCTTTTGTAATTCCAGTTTGTAAAATCTTGTTTTTCTGTAGGAATTTTCTGAGCTGCTTGCCTTTCTTCTCTAGAATGATCGTACTGCTAAAGATCAAAAGGGAAATATTTTGGTAACAGATACAGAAGTATGCAAATGTTAGCTTTTGTAGCAACTTAAGCATGGCTAAGCAAAGCTGCAGATTCTCATATTCATTACGCACAAATAATACTTCCAGAGGTATTTCTGTTGTATTTTTAGAGCAGCCAAGCATCAATAATTTAAGAGAAATATTCTGCTGTCAAAGCTGGAGATTGAGGAGAACATGTAGCTCTCCATAGGATCTTTGTGTGGAGACTGCACAGTACAACGTCTGTGAATATAGATTGATCTTTGCAGATGGATGGAAGAAAGATCTATGGGGCATATCTGAAAGGAAAAGTTTTCTCTAAAAACTCCCCAGAATATCAGGGGAAGGTTAAGGAGAGACAGGGCCTTGCATACTTATCATGAGCAATGATTGGCCATATAAGGAACTGTAAACTCCCTTCCATAATTTCTCAAGGCACAAATGAGCTCTTACAATTCCTCTCATATAGGGGTATTGCTACATAGCTAAAGAAATTGGGTAAGCTGATTTATAACACTTACAGCCAGGTATCTGATTTTCACAGTTTGGCGTGTCTCTTGTTCTCTGATATTCATTTGATGTATTTACTCAGTTGTAGCTTGGTAATGGGTAATTCCCATAATCGGTTGTCATATTTTTCCTGTAGGGCATGGAAGGATTCTGTCTTATTTGTAGTATTATATATAACTGAAAAGAGTTCTGTGTATGTGGAGAGAAGGGTATTCACAAGTTTGATCATGAGTTGTTCTTTTAGCTGCTCTGCTTGAGGAACATGTCTGTACTAAATCAGATTTCTTTTGCAGAATAAATTCATAAGCATTCTTTGCCTTTTCTGCTTTTAAATAGGACTAAGTCCAGGTAGTATTCTTTTAGACTAAAAGCATTAGAAATGTATCCGATCATTATGTGTTATTAGAATATAGAAAAGAAACAACATTCAGAAATCTTCCTTAAAATTTATTAAATCAGTTGCAGATGCAACCAGAAAAGTTAGCAAATTATGTTAGACTAATGGTGGCCACCAATTTGCATCCTTTCCCTTCCTAAGCACAGCTTCTGTACTGGGTGATATGAGAGGTTCAACAGAAAAATAATAAATACTTATATTATGCATTATATCAAATTATATGTCATGACTATGAACCCCTTCCAGAGGTGACATGCCTGACTGTATTCTTCAGAAATTAGAGGGCCGGCATGCAGGTAGAAGTTCAGCTGGGAGCTGAGAGGCTTCTTCTCAAAGAGCAGTATCTTACCTCTGTATATTCGTCTTCCAGCTGTGATGGAGTGCTCAGGGCACAGGGAGCCATTGCTTCCTCCAGCTGCATCATTCAGCCACGGTCCAGGTCCTGGTTCTGGTGGGTGCCAGCATTAGAGATCCGTGATCCCAGGAGCGGTGCTACTCAGCTCCCACTCTTCTTTCTCCACAGCCTTCATGGCAATGGAGGAGTCCCAGACCAATCTGGGGACAGAGGAAATCCAGGAAGGAGATCCTTTTGTTTCTTTTGCCTCTTTTACATCTTTCTCCACGTTTCTGACTCCTTTGCTGCATTCTCAGCTCCGTGCGATGCCTCCTCCAATTCTGCTGTTTTGGGAGCGGTGTGAGTCTACATACATTTAGTTAATACTTTGGATTTTGTGGAACAGAGGCAGGAGAGAGGAACTGGTGGTTTGTAACAGTTTATTCCCAGTAAAACCTGAGTATAGTTTCACACCTACTGTTTTCAGAGAGACTTTGATATTTGGAGCAGGGAACTCCCTCAGGCGAGATATTAGTTTCGTGGCTTTTTATTTGGGTTGTGAAATTCTCTTCAGCTTTCACTGGTAACCAAAACTTTAAAAAGGCCCCATGAATTTTCGTTAGACTGCCTTCTGAAAGGAGTTTCTACTTTCTCCTACTGCAGCTTACCTCACTTTAAAAACAGACCCTTAGATTTTCTGCTGAGACATAGTGTTTCAGAGATGCACAACAAGTTTTAGGGCTTCCTAATATATTAAAATCCAACTTAGATTAGGGTGGGACTTAATTGTTTTGACTCTAGGGTGACAGTTTGATCTTTGACTTACTGCGTGTATCTAGGATGATTTCAGACACATTTACCATATATCTCCCAAACAGAGAATTTTTCCTCCTGTGCAGATCAGCTGTTCTGCTTGGTGTTGGAGGATAGGATTGGGAAGCAACGGCTCCGGCTTTTCCTCGTCTTTGTCTCACTTGTGGGCTGGGGAACTGATTTCATGGAGTTTCACGTTGTACTGTGCAGTCTCCACACAAAGATCCTATGGAGAGCTACATGTTCTCCTCAATCTCCAGCTTTGACAGCAGAATATTTCTCTTAAATTACATGTTCTCCTGATTTCATGCTGTCACACCCAGTGAGGTGAGCAGCCTCTGGATATTTTGCAGACTATTTTGACCTAAGTGAATGATCCTCTAATATTTCAAAAGAAATAAACTCTCTTGGACTACATTAGATTATTTTAAACATATCGGCTTTCTATAGTGATTATCTTCCTATTTCCAATACAACATTGTCTTTTTTTTTTTTTTTCAATGAAACTTCATTTTAACCCAGACAGTTTCTCCCTCCGGTCTGAAAGCTTACGCCAGGCACACCAGGGTACTGAAGCAATTCACTGCAGATGGACTCTTTTCTCTTGGTAACTAAAACTTTGCCATTGCAAACTTGTCACTCTGGTCAACTCCTTTTAGAGAACGTGAGGGAATTCAATGGGAAGAAAATGTGACTGAATGTAGACATAGTTGATTCAGGGATGAACTGAAAGCATGTTACCCGTGCAGTGCTGAATGGATAAACTGTGTGACCTGACATTCCCAGTGCATGAGTTGCTGCCATGAAGTGTTTTACCTCATGATAACTTTTTGACTTACAAATGAAGATGCAGAGGCCTCTGTTTCCAGCTACTGGTGGGATCTTACGTTTCAGTACTCTCTTACCTTCTCAGGTACCTTTTGGGCAATCCCTGCTCTTCATAGACGTAGAGAGTACTGCAATTTCATTGACTTTCATGTGAGTTTCTTAGAACTTCAGCATAAATTATATCAGAATCCAGCTTAGTATTTTGAACAATACCAAACTAACATCTTTACTTGTTAGAAAAACTCTGTATTCCACTTGTATTCAGAAGGATTCTGACACTATCCCACTTAGCAGTCTATTTGATGTCAGCTATAACAACAAAGCTTCACAGTTTTCCAGTAAAGAAGAGTTTGTCCTTTTTATCACCTGATAAATACTAGATGAGTTTCAGTGCAATACAAACCATAAAAAACATAACAGGGATAAGAATAAGCTTTTATTGTTTTAGCAGCAAACTTGTTCCCTTTTACCTTTCCAATGAGACACAAAAGCCTGCCTTTTGTTTCAGCACCGGAAAGCCTCTACCTTTATTTGTAAACACTAGTAATGCACTTTTCACTTTACATTCATCTGAGCAAGAATATAAACATTACTAACATTGAACAAGGAAACAAAACTTTTTATATAGTTAACTGAATATTGTATGTAAATAATGCTTCTGAGTTTCAGGTGCAGGGCTATTATTTTTCTTACTAAGTTCACATCATGATCAGAAATATCATAGCTGAGAGAGGGAAGTGGTACTGTAATGGTGGTTATGGTACAGTTATGCTAATTTAACAATTTGTCTAAATGACCTCTTCTGAGGCAAAGGTAACTAAAGAACTCCTTAGTCCTTGTTCCACAGTTATTAAATAATTGTTGATTACACATCATGCCCAGGTGGGTAAACCAAGTTTTAACGCAATTCCTTAGTTTCTTTACTATAAAGTAGAAGTTGGCACCATGTGACTCTGAAAAGCAATCATCAGTGTCATAAATAAAGTCAATGAGTGACAAAACTCTCAGTTGAATTCAGAGCTTTTCACTTCCACATATATGTCAATTTACTTTCTTCTAAACATTTTTCAAAGCCACATATTTTCACCCAGATGGTCCAGATCTCTTATTTTCCTACCATATTGCTTTCATTGCAGTTACTGTTGAGTCTGTATACCCAAGATAAATCACACCATGTTATTGAGCTTACGTCTTTGCTATAAAAAAGTATTCTAAACAAACATGGAGTGGGGGAGGATTCATACAAGTTTTCGGTGTGGGAAGACAAAGGTGTTTTAACATTGCTTTATGTTGTATGGAAGTATCTATAGACTATGTGACAGTGAATGGCACTATAAAGTTTTATTGTCATAACTTTACACAAGGGCAGGCTATTCTGGTTTCATAAACAAGAAGCTGTAAAACCCTAGCTGCTCTTGCTGTACAGTATTTTCTTTATACCACAAACAATTTTTTTTTAAATTTCTTTCATTTTTAACTTTTCATTTTGCCTTTCACCAACTTTTCTGTCTTCTTGGAAGTACAGACTCATAAGAAATGAGAACAAATATGTCACCATCATAGATTAAATCTGATCCAACACCTCTTGAAGACTCATCTCTCCTCAAGTCATCTGTCTAAAATTCTCCTATCACTCTCCAGTCAATATGGAGAAAGGTAGATACTTCCAGAAGGTGAATAATTCTACCAGACTTTGTTATCCATCTTCGGATGACCCTCAAAAAGTGCTGATTTCTCTCTATTGATCTTATAGTGTGCTTAGAAAAACAGCTTTGACAAGATGCATCAGATTAAATTAATCCCATGTCAAGAATCTCCTTTGTCTTCAGTGGCAAATACTTGGGTCTGTGGCTCGTTTAGAATTCTGAAATGTAACATGAAATTAGTGCTCATACTCTTCAGTGGTTTACTTGCATGATTAAGCCTGACATATGCAAGAAAATTGAAGTAACTGAAGTTATGTGTACTTTCATGAGCTATTCCAAGAGAACAAATGTTTGGAGAATCCTGCCCAATAGGGTGAAATATTCAAGTATTTCATTGAATTTTATTCATACTTCTATATCTGTCTTCCTTTGTATATGTATTTCTATGTTGTATGTGAAGTGTAAGTGTTAAGTAATATTCATTATTTCTAATGTAATAACATTTAACATCACATTTGGAACCGGTTCTTATTACAAATATTGCAAAACCAAATATGCCACAGGCAATTCCCGTTCTGGAAAAAGCTCACTCTCTTGGACATAGGTTTCTGTTTCTTTTTCTATTTACATATGTTTCTTTTTTTACTCATATAGTAACAACATTAGTGATGAGTATTTTTATTGTCAGTTCAGTTAGACCAGAAATTGACTCTGACTTTATTTTGTCCATGAATTTGGGAAATCTACCCATTTGTGATAATTAACAAAATCATATTGTATGACTTGAGAAATTAAGAGTTGGGGAAACCTTTCCTTGGGTTGCCTTGTTTTCACGTTATTAATGTGTGGGTTTTCCAGTTCTAAACCACCTAGTTTTGTGGCAATAGTGATTGTTGTATTTAGGCACATGTTTATTCATCAACCCATATATAATTTTCTGCTCTGAGTATGAGATAAAGCAGTACTAAATAAGTGACATCATTAAAAATGCACACGAAAATAATTCTTGCTGTAATGGCTTTCCTTACATTCACAACAGAAGTTAGAGACAAACTAGTTTAAGCATTAACTCTGAATATCTACTTAACTTAGGCAATCCACTTAATTTGTTGTACTTAGTTACTTTCCATATCGACAGTAGTTTACAGCTCCTTATAGAACATGCTGTAACTGTAAAAAGGAAAACACATGAGCTGTTTTGGTTCAGTATGTCTAGATCAAATAACTATCATCTGATTAACGAACAAGGACTGCTTAGAACTATGAAAGAATGTTTGTTATTGTTTTAGGACATGTGCTTTGCAGGAATCATATGATAAGACACTGATATGGAAAAGGTTTCTCTTTTGGACACCCCTGAATCAGCTGTTCTAATCTTGTTTTGGTGTACTGTAGGAAAAAGCGATCAGGCAAGCTGTAATATGCTAATCCTGCTTCACCTCATGATTTCTGTGATTGTGGTGGCTGCTTGTGCTTCTGCAGTCTCGGGAGGATGTTTTTTAACCATTTTCTATTACTTGAATTTTACAGAGTTCCATTTGGGAAAATGGATTCTAAAACTAGCATGGAAAAAATGGTGAAAGTTTTCAAAATGAAGAATAATTTTTCCCTCAGGTATTATTAATTAATAATTAGGATACCTAACAAGACTTTTTCTAAAGAACAGGTATTTAAAGCACTTGACTGGAAACTACCTGGTTTTGCTTCATCATTTTGGTAGAAAGGAGGAACATGCCGATTTACAGAAGTGAATTGAATAAAATCAAGGTAGAACCAAGACAAGTTCAGATATGGATTAGATTCAAGAAGCTCACAGGAAAATATTGCCGAAAATAATGACTTACATTTTCTTAGATGTATTCCAGACAGAGAAGATGCTAAAGAGCGAACTATGGGAATTAGATGCAAAATTCCCATTGCTTACAGTGGAACAGAATGTTATCTGAAGGAATTAGTGGTCAGAAGGATGTAAAAGCAGTGCCATAGTGTTCAAAATGGCAGCTGAGATCATTTCAGTAGTGTGGATGTTGTTTAAATGTAACATTTGTCACTGACCTCTGCCATTGTCTTCAAAAATGGATGACTTAATTGGATGTCATTTTAAGGAGAGGCAAACAGGCAAAAGAAGCAATTATTCTCCAAGCTATGACATGGTTGTTATGTGATATTCATTGTTGGAGATACGCAAAACTCATCTGGAAATGTCCACAAGGAACCTGATCTAATGTTGAAGTTAGCCGTGCTTTGAGCAGAGGGTTGGGCCAGACGACCTCCTGAGACGCTTTCCAACCTAAATTATTCTATGATTCTATGGTACCATCAAAAGTATTTTTATTTTTATTTAAAAGTGATATGCAAATCAGAGCAAGACAATGACTTGAGCCAAACATTATAGCACAACACTACTCTTGACATTTCATAAAATAATGTGATAAAATAATGTGAACGTTGAATAAAACTGATCATGAAGCTATATTTTGAAATTACAGGAAAAAATACTCGTTAAAAATCCAGCATAATAAAAAGCCTGAAGCATTTTCCACAAGAATTTTTGCACATATGCACAAGTCCAATTAGCAAGAAACACTTTTCCAAAAAAAAAGCATTGAGACAAATCATATGTCAGTAAGATCTACATGTAATACATGTATTTGGTATATGTCTCCCATTTAACTGATCAATATCAGTGCTATTTCTCAGTTTAGAAAGTTTATTCTTTAACTGAAGTTTTCAACCCTGAGACACAGCTAAAGTGAACTTAACATAGGCCACAGAATTAGAAAAAATTATTTGTTAAATGTGTGTTTACATAGCCAAAGCTACAGACAATATAATCTGTGGAACAGGATTCTTTTTCATTTGGGTAGATTTGTAGCAATGGTAGTTACAATACAAGCCATAACACTGGCACTGTTCAAAGGGTTTTCCTTTAATATCCAGCAAAACAAAATAAAAACAGGACAGCATTCTCTGTTGTCATGGAAACACTAATGTCCACTGCAAATTATGTTACGCTGAAAGCTATTTACTGTACCAGTTTGAACAATTGTTCTAAAATATCATGTTATTTTCACAGAGAGGCAACACCCCTGCTGTTCTGAAGTTTAGTACTTTGTGAAAACAGATACATAAATATTGGCTGGACCACCAGCCAGAGACTTTCTAACTTGGAACTTTTTCACATTTTCTTCCTTTGAGTAATAGGAAATGACTAACCTTGGAGTGCTGAAAATCCCCTTATTGTTGGAAACTCCTCTATTGTTTTAGGCTGGAGACTCATAAGGAAAACAAGTTATGCAGGAGGGAAATCCGCAGGACTGGATCACTAAAAGGGTTCCCCAGCCTGTGCAGCGAAACACAGGACCTCGCATCAGACTGGTAAGATCTTTTCTAAACTTTACAGCCAACCGTTCAGCCAAGGGCTGGGCCTACAGATCAGCCTTTTCTGAAACAAATAGGTCTATATCACAGCTGATGTGAGGCCCCGGAGCCCTCAAACAGAGGGCACACCCTGAGGTGTGACGTGCTCTCTGCCTACCAAGTTGATGGAACCTTTGCAGTTATCCCTAACATTTGTTTGCAGGATGTCCCTCTCACCACCCCCAGCTAGGGACTATGGGCAGTCATCCTGGATGACTCATCTAAAAAGAAAGGAGATTTGCATTCTTAGAGGTTTCTGTGAAAATCCAGATACTTGAATAGTCACAGAAATACACGCAGCGTCTTTGAGAACTACACCCCTCGGGTGAACCCTGGAGAAAGATGCCCTTACATAGCTGTCATTAACTAGATGTTGCACCTACTAGATATTGCACAGCTCAGCTGTGCCTCAACACATATGCGTTTGAAGGGACTGCTCTGCAGGAGGGGATGCAGGAAACATCACGTCTCCCGAAATTCCATGATAACAAAGAGGAAAAGCAACATTCCTTCCCTTCCCAGGGTTTCTAATGGCTACACAGAGTATCAGGGTGGGGTGAAGGCCAGAGGCAGCTCCCTTATACAAATTGATGAAGAGAGAGAGTAAAATCCCTCAAATATAGAGCCTGTAGCATCTGTGAGTTAGGCTGGCTTGGAGAGGGGAGTCAAGGACCTTAATTTATTCTTCTCTGCTAACCTCGCCATGTGAGGCTCAGCAACAACACAATGTTTAATGCAAAACTTGTACAGTTTGATTTTGATCCCAAAATTCACATCCAGTGTCTGATTCAAATGTTCCCACCAATTGTGTCCAACCAGCACAAAGATTTTCTGAAGCTTATAGAAATTATTTCAAGCCTTTTAAATGCCAGAATACGAAAGGCAGATAAATCATTAATACATATTTTTGACTTTTTATGGCAGCATTCACCTTCCTTGGTCGCACACCTCACTGGACCACAGATTCTGCCCAGGCAGTACAGCACAAGTCTTTACTGATATTGCAAACATCGCTGTTGTTCCATCTAGAAATCTTTATTCAGTAAATGATTTATAAGGACAACAGATTAAACAGGAAAAAAGCAGCAACATTGACATAGTGTTCATGTGATGCAAGGCACAGCACCAGATTTCCATGGAGCAGTTCTATGTTTTCATGGTAAACAGCTTTTGAGACTCAGCAAACATTGTCTTGGGTTGCCTCAGGGAGTCAACTCATCTGCACATGCTCTGACAATGTCAGATGATTGTTGGGGCTTTTAAACATCATATGAATGAACGTCAGAGATGCCTGAAGGCTCTCGAGCAGTGTGGGCTAGACTGAATTTTGCCACCTTGGAGATGAGGGGTTGGAGCCTTGCTCAGCTTCTTGTTAAGGAAAAGGGATGAGAAGGAAGAAGCAGCAGAACTGGAATGGAGAGTCAGAGGGAAAATTGATGTAGGAGGGGAGAAAAGGGATAGGAAAGCCTGAAAAGTGTGGTCAGTTACTGCTGCTTCATCCTCCCTCGTGTTCTAGCAGAAACCTTCCTTCCTTTCACACCGATGGCAGGGGATGCCGTGGGTTTCCAACCCTCTGCTGCCGACAATGGCGCCAGCAGGGTCATGGCCTTTTTACCTCTCCTTTTGTCTGCTCTTTCCCCAAACTGCCTCATAACGTGTTGCCTCTGGCTTTTCTGTGACAGCATTCACCTTCCTTGGTCTCACACCTCACAGGGTCACAGATTCTGCCCAGGCAGTACAGCACGGGTCACGCTGTTATAGCAAACAGCACCATTGTTCCATCAAGAAACCTTTATTCAGTAAATTATTTATAAGCATGACAGATTAGACAGGAAAAACAGGTGGCTTGCTTTACATACACCTGGGTCTGGTTGTGATGAACATTAAGGTAAAACACATATGAACAATAAAATAATGCAGCTCTTCTGACTCCATACGAAAATCATACCCACAGAGCTCTGCCAGTGCCTCCCTAGATAAACCACAGATGTTACTTTCTAAAGAAACCGTCTTTACCCTAACGTTAGGGAATTTATGTTTACAAAGGCTTTTTACCCAAATTTCGAAATTGAATTCTTTTTATGTGTCCAGCCTAGTTTTTCTCCTAAGAGCTCTTTCTCCTTTGCTCTTAGATGTGTTCTTAGATGTCTTTTGTGACTCAGCACCCTGCCCTTGTAAGTCCCTGTCATCACTGGCATGGTGACAGAGACGAGCATTAATGTGTCGTACAGTTATATTGTTAGGACTAAAGTGAAACCAGAAGAAACTTTTAATCTTTTGGCCAGAGGCTAAACAGGTAGCATGACAAATTCACAAGCATCTGGACTGTGTAGCGACTTTCAGACTTGATGGCAACCTGAGGCTGTAGAGTGAATAACTGATGGAAACCTCAAAATGTGTGTGGCGGGGGAGAAGTGTGAAAGAGACCAGCTACAGGCGCATATTTTAGACAGGAAAAATGCCATCTGTTAACGACAGTTCACGTGAGAGCACTGTGGCAGATTATATATCTGATTCTCCACATGAATGTGTTGGTGGAAGTCAGGTGTAGCACCAGGGAGGTCAAAACTGCTGAGATCAGGTTCAGGCTGAGGCTGTGCCTCTCCACTGTGTGGAGAAAGCAGAAGGGATTGTATGTGGCTGCTGAAATCACTGACTCATTTGGGTACCATCAAATGCCTGTAATTAACTCAATATGCCTAGTGCCTGGAACAGTGACGTAGGCGTTCAGACAACATGTTCCTCTGAAAAAATATACAGTGAGACAGAGCCTTGCACAGCCCTACTTACCCTAGCTTGTACTTTCTGGCTTATGGACCTCCAAGAAGATGGGGCTCATTGGAAGTGCTGTAGCTCCAAAGGGGGACATAAATGAGTGTCCCCAGGCACCTAGGAAATACCTGAGAGTTTGAGCTTGAAACCATACAAGTTCAGGCTACTTCTCTAGCTGACTGTGGCTGTGTGACATTGCTGTGAAGCAATATGGGACAGTGAGGACAGTCCAGCCAGACCCTGTAGCCAGACCGCATGCAACATGAGGCTTCAAAGGTCACCTCAAAGCTAGCCCTAAATATGGCTAAATCCAGGCAGAGCACCCAAGGCAAAACCACAACTCAGGACTGCCTGTGCACAGGCACTACAGCAGCGTCCTGTGCGCTTTCTTGGGGGCAGAGCAGACCTGACCATGTCTGGGTGCCACCTGCAAGGAGAAACACACTCCCACTGCTGCTTGCTCAGGGAAGTGTGTGGTTCATTTACAATCACTCTCTCATTCTCAGTGATCTTCTCTGTGCTGAAGCATGTTAGCACTTACAAGAAACAGGAAAGCTGTGGGCTACTGACCCATATCTGCATAAAGCCTCAAATTAATCTTCCTCTCCTGCTCTTTTCCCTCCTCAGCGATGACTGAAAATAGGAGAACAGTGATCAGATTATTTTACTAATCTTTATTCTATTTATTAAATCATGACATTTCATCCCCCATTGAATTGCATAACTATACTACTGAGAAGTGTAATATGATCCATTTTTCTTTCAAAATACTGAATAACAGGCACGTTTATGACACATTTCAGAGGAAATTAGACAATGATATTTTTGTGCTCAGAAATGAGATGTGTTTTTATCTTGCCATGCTTAATATTCATGCTAATTCACAATGCACTTTTTTACTGTTATCAGAGAAGCATATTCTTTAGGTGTAAATTTGATCTACTGTCTGCTAATTCAGGATTACATGAACATGGCTTTTGGCCCACTTCTTTTTGTATTCTCTTATATGCTACCATGCAGTGCAAGACAATAAAAATATAATTACTTTCCTGATTGGTTTTTTCCCTGTTCTTTTTTTTTTAAAACCCCACAAAATCCTGGTTTGATGTAGGCAGATGACACAGGGTTATTACTCCATTCTCTTCTATCACAGATGAATCTGAAGCTCTTTTTACTCAAAGTACTTCCAGCTTGCTTTATACTTCATTTTATAATGTTTTATTCTACTGGATTTTTAATCACTCAAAATCTAATAAGAAAGCCGTTCCCGTGACTGAAATAGAGCATCTTGTAGTTCCCCTCCCTCTTATCATATTAGGCATGTTCAAAACTATCCAAAGCTAGTTCAGTTTGGGGATTTGTGTATACATTTAAATCACAAAGCTCTCCAATCACATTGTTTTTTAAAAACCTGCAAATCCTATGAGCTTTCTTTTAACCACCAACAGCTAGATGAAGTATTTCCATCAGGATTTTAGGGAACTATATATATAAAAGGTTCAATATGTGCAAGCTTACTTGAAAAAGCAGGGATATTTATTGTTAATCATCTGACCTGATAGTTGCCTGCTGGATAAGTCTTCCTTCTCAAAAAAAAAAAAAAAAAAAAAAAAAAGAATTTAGTCTCTCTAGCGGATGCTCAGCTATCGTCTTCTCCAGAAGCTGTACCTAACAGCCAACTTAGCTGAGTAGGTAATTACTCTCTCCATTACCGTTTTCTGGGTTTCTGTTGTGTGTGTTTTCTCTCCCTGGCTGCAGATTTCAGCAGGATCTCAGAAGAGGGAACTTGCCCAAGCACATGGACACTACACGTACAAAATGAAACACTTCCCATAGTAGGTGTTTTAGGAGTAGTAAATACGATAAGCAAGTTAAACAAGGAGGCAATGAAATATAGATGTTGCAGACTAGCAGACATGTGCTGCTTTTAGTATACTGATGACTTCTCAACAGAATACCAAAAAAAAGAGAAGAGCTCTTTATTCAGTTTTTCTATGTGCTAACACCTGTCCATTAATCTAACTCAAAACCAGAGAATGGCAGATATAAGTATCCCAAAAGATGCCTATGGATGGCAGAACAGAAAGTTTCTCACCTGCTGAAGAAATGATTGCATTCATTGATTAAATCTGCAATGCATTTGTACTGCATGTCAGTGATATGTACAATATGAGATTGCTCTTCAGGCAGGAGCTCTCCTCTATAGATCACCACTACCATTCATAAGGGATAAAAATTGTGGAACAGGAGGTGTTGATAAAGTGTTTCTCCAGCACTCTCTCTTTGGTGTAATTGTTGGACTGCTGGGTTACAAAAACAAGACTTGGACCTGGGTTGTAAAAGAAAACTGCCTACTAATTAGCTATCCTCAGTTTAGGCACTGAATAGCATAGTTCATTTTGCTTTGCACAGTTAAATGAAATACCCATTTTCACACTGGGAAAACCATGAAAACAAGCAAAACCTAACTATTTGAATTTTCCAGTGCTAATTTAGCAGATCTGTGTTTAAACCCACATATATGCACTGATTTTTTCAGTAACCCAGCACTTTAACTGCATTAACTCTGAAGTGTCAGAAATAGGGAACATTATTGTACCAATTATCCAAAGTCCACATGAGGATAGTAATAATATATTTTAGTCTACCTATATATTTTTATAAATGATTCAAAATGTGAATGACCAGAATAAAAAATAAATAGCATGGAAAAAGGACATTCTGATTGAAAATATAAGTTAAATTTTTATAAATAGCTTTAAAATGATTTTCTTACCAATTCTGAATATTAACTAACATAATTAACAACTCTGTTCTCTTACCCAGGCAGATTTTACATATTCTGCTTGAAGTCCACTTAACAGAGTTAGAGCAAAGTCAGGATGAAATCTGGTTTCCTTGTTCAGATAAAACTAAATATTTGGAAAAACAAAGTGGATACGCAGTGGTCTAACAATCACAAGTAAAGTTCTCCAAAATCTTTCTTAGCCCTTTCCCATTGTTTAAGTGGCAGCTGACAAGCAGCAGATATTTTGTCGGTGATAAGATCCTTGTCTTTCATTCTAATGCACAGTTCCTTATGACAAATCATTGTCACCTGAGTCTTGCAGCGATGCTGGAATGGGTGCTGCACTACCAGTAAGCCCGGTTTTTATTGTCATCCTTTTTCTTCAGCATTTATTTTGCAGTATTGCTCAGGTACAATATGTTTCCAGTTAACAGGGGGGGAAAAAAAAAAAGAAAAGCTATTCCTTTTTTTTTTTTTTAGGTCATTGACTTTTTGTAGTGGGAAAATTCACTATTGTAAGACTTTGCCAGTAAATCAGGCCAACTGATTTTGTAAAGCCAAATGCTTGGAAACATGGTCAGCTGATTAAGGCATTGGGCTGTGACTCAGGAGATCTGGATTCAGTTCCTGGCACTCACTGCATCACCTTGGGCAAATCACTTTACTGCTTTTACCCTTGCAATTCCAAATGTGGAATACTAAGATTCTTCAGTAACATTTCTTTTGCCGCCTCCTTCCCTCCCTCCACTATGGACCACCAGTGCATCTTACTAGCTGTACACAGATGAGAGAATGGGTTTTGTGTTCAGCATGAAACTCCCTGGCATCAGTTGAAATGAAATATATATATATAAGAAATTCTGTTTTGCAGCCTTAAAGGCACTCTGAGGTGGGCCTATAAATAAACAAATTGTGAAGAAAAAAACAAAGCTGTCCTTCAGAAAACCAGCTATGTGCTCTCCCTTATTTTCATCGATGCTTCTCCAGCAATGAAATACAGACGTGTTGTTAGTAGTGGCAGCAATGGAGCTGCGGCTAGCTGTTTTTGCTGGTAAATATTACTGCTGCCAAAGCACCTGCAATGCCAACTTTCAGGGGGGTGCCGTGCAAACACTCGCTGAGCGCTCCTGAGGGTGCTCTGTTTTCGACTGGGCTCCAGCACAACAATGTTTCCTTGTGGAGGCTGCGCGTGCTTCAACAGCCATTTGTGAATATGCTCCTTTCCAAATCGTCAGCGGTGAGAAGCAAAGGAATCACTTTTCAACCTCTGATCTCCCAAGTATTCTTAATGGGCATGTATCCAGACATTTTCATTAATGTAAGTAGCAGCTAACTAAACTGGCTAATAAGTTGTCTCTGTTTTTCACTCATTTTCAATCAACATAACTAATCAACATGCCAGAGAATACAAAATACTGTACAAGCCCTTGAGAGGAGAAGCATTTTTAATCATCGTGATTGTTCATCTGTTGATAAAAAAGTGTCTTAAAATTAATATAATGATAGCTTGTGATGCTGAATCTTTAATAACATATGGAAGGCATGTCCAATACAGCATGGAAAAGGGTGTTGTGAGATATGCTCTGAATCACAAATGTACTGAAGTGAAAATTCAGGGGGTTCAAGGCACAGTGATGGACAGTAAAATATCCTATTTAGTTAGAAAGGAGAGATGAAGAGGGGTCAAAATTCAAACTGAGTTGAAAATGTCTATGAATAGGTGCCAGTAATAAAGAAAAATAACATAGCTAATAATGTTTGGCATCTGTATCCTTTTGAGTTTATCAAGCACTTTATAAATCTGAATGAATAAAGGCAAATCAGGTCATAATAAGATTAAAATTATAATTCACATTTTACATACGGAACAGCTGACACACAGAGAAATTAAAACCAATATTACCAAAAGACACCTGTTTTAAGAAGTCATTCTGATGCTCAAAAACCTGCCTATCCTTCACTGAGAAGGCAAGGTTCCCAGACCCCTAGAAAGAGAATTAATTTTAGAGGTCTTAACTCTCAAAAAATATAATTACCCATATGTATGCAGCAAGCCTTTGCAAAATTGGTAATGGAAAGCATAATGATTCCACCATATTAGGCTTCTTGGTCTCAATTTGTCTAAGTCAGTGACCATGGACATCCTCTAGAGTTGAGGAATTTTCATTAGTACTGCCAATGGAGTCCAAGGTATGATTCATCACATCCTAAAGTGGCTGTTTTAAACAAGCCAAGTGAAGTACACCTTAAAAATGCATGTTTCTCTGCATTAATTATAAAGAAAACCTGACATGAGTAGAACATCTGTAGATGCTGCAAGTCCCAGTTCTGGAGCTCTGAAAACGTTCAGTGTCAATGGGTTGCTTTAATAACTGCCTTAGATACAAAGCCAGTAGCAGGTAAATCCCATGCACATAGAGACATTTCTGTTTTCTAAAACTTATTCTGATAATAAATTCCTTATACCTATTGGCCAATATCACAAGTATTTACTAAAATTTCTAGAGAAAGACACATGCTTCCATGAAGTATGCATATTTATATGACCATTCATGATAGTCAGTTACTGTTGGCATTCTCAAAATTATACAGCTGAGAATCTGATCTGTAGTTTATTTGGTCAAATTTATTTTTTAGCCAGAGAAAGATGAGTGTGTCATTATCACTGTTTGTGTTCAGTGGAGGCATTTTCTCTTATAAGCATTGAAAACCCTGCTGTATATACAAAGGCCATCTAAAAATTAATTTCACAACTCCGTTGCAGAACAAGCCTCACTAACCTAGGTTATCTTTTTAATTATGATGAATTATCCTGTCAGCTGAGATGAACGACATTAATAAAAATACAATTTTGGAAGTGCTCACAGAGAAGTTCATCTGTTGTTCCGAACCTTTTTTCTGCTGGAAGTATTTGCTCGTGGCACAGGGATGAACTCCTGCTTTTTACCTGTGGTACTTAACGTGCACCCAGGAATCTTTGAAAGCTTTACAGTCTCTAAATACAGGTAAAAAATATTACTGTAAATCAAGTTATTTTCTTAGTTTTACGAACTAAAAAATGAAATAAATGTAGGAATGAGTTTGTCCAAGGGAGAGTTTCTCTTCAAGCAGAAGGTCCCAAATTCCATTCCAGAATTCTAATCGGGACACCATCCTGCTGCTGTTTTGTCCCAGGAATCACAGGAATATTCCATGTTTGTTTGGCTGTGGACATCGGAAGATAACAAGTCTTTTTTCCAGGAGCCAACATTGAAGATATAACATGGAAACAACTTTTATAACATAGGAGTGATGTTCAAGAAATAAGAATGGAACTTGGGATCTCTCTCTACAAAGGTGAAACACTTCTTGGAATTAACCATCCATAGCTCCATCTTCATGATCTTTTGCAGGTAGATTCATTTCATCCTGGTTATACTTTGCAGCATTCAGCTGTAAGGTAGCTTTGATCTAAGGACCGCATAGCTAAATTATAATGAAATTTATAAGCCCAGTTTAGAACTGATTTATTGTTTCGTGTTCACTTTTATACTAAAATGTTTAAATAACATCTAGTTATTAAACATTTTGTTTAAAAAAAATTTTAAAAATTATGTTTATTAGCTGTTGATTTTCGCATTGCTGATTCTGGAAGCACAGCAAAGGTGGCAGAGGATATGAGAACAGGAAGGTATTATTTGTTCATGGCAAATCTGAAAGTGAGTTTAATGAAGGAATTTACACCTTATGAGTGTGAGTTTAATATGAATAAGAGAAGAGTCAGATTAAGAGACTTGCAATTCTCAGATGAGTGGATATGGTTCTGACATACTATTTGCAGAGTGATTCTGAACAATTTTATCCTTTCTTATCTCTCATGCAAGCGAGAACAGCTAAAGTAACCATGAGCAGGTAAACAGTTCAAAACATTCTTTATTGAAAATAAATGCTATAATTTGTGACTTCTTGGATACTTCAAAACGAGAGAAGGGAAAAGAAAATAAAATAATGTAACAACAAAAGCTTCTGTAGTAGCACCCCTTGCAGGTCTCAGCCTTGGTTCACTAACTCAGGTTTTATACTGGATTGTCCACTGAATTAAGAAGAATGAATTCCTGTTTGAGATGGCAGTATGTAGCTTCAGAAACCCTTAGGATTTTATATGGTTTGATCACAGATTAATTCTCCTCTCAAGCTACTCCAAGGAGCTGGTCAAAAGGTCATCTAAATCAATGGAAGGGTATGAGGGCATTTCAGAAAGCTTTGCATCAGCCCCTAAAAGGCAGAAGAGTTGAAAGTATTTGTAAACAATATTTCAGTCAATAAAATATGTTTATATTGTTTTTGTGAAGCAGTCCAGGAATTTTTGGCACTCAAATAAAAGATGCATTGGAGAAAAATCTATAGCTTTGTGAGTAGCATGTTCTCTTGGAACATGTTTTCTTGGAAATAAATGATCCTGAATTCCCTATCACTAGAGGAAATGTCTAATAAATAAATTACTACATGAAAAGGGAAGGTAAGTTTCTTCTCTTGGTTGTTCTTGAAACATGAGAATCATGTTATAAAGTCATCTGCTGGACTGAGTTCAGTGGTGAGTTTCTCAGATGAAGACTTTTAAAATGAATACCACTAGGATTCAGACATAGAATCTTTAGGTGTTTTGGGAAGACTACTTATCTAAGTATTGATGTACTTTAAATTCTGAAATTAAGTTTATATAAGTTTTGCCTTTTCTTTTTGTGTTTGTTGTTGTTTTTTTTTTTTTAACTTCATGTTTAGATACAAAAATTAGACAAGAAAGAGTAGTAATAATAAGAATTACATTAGTTTCAGATTGGGTATAACACAGCAGAAATTTCCTATTATTCTAACTTGCCTTTCTGTTATTCTGGGAGAAACATCTGCAGACACCATATGAATCATTTTAGCATCACTCTACAACTCCTTCCTTTGGTCTTCACTGAAATGTGTTGCAGTAATGACCCTGCACAAAGGAAAACAATTATATGGGTTCATGCTACCAAACTTTATCCATTCAGCTGCAGTGATTAAATTAGGAACTTGTATATCTTGGGCTCCCATAAGGTAGATGAAAACAGGCATGCATCAACAGAGGGCTATTTAACCTCTCTGATATCTGAATTGCTTTCTCTCGTGGTCTAAGACAGTGATAAAGATTAATTGGTACCCATGGTGAGTTGGGCTTCTGTCACGAACTTACCTGGCACCAACAATAATTACCTGTGTTTCAGAAATTGCCACCAGACTCCAAGACATATGCCATTTCTTCTATAGAAAGAACCTTGAAAGACTTAACTGCAAGTCTAATTAAAGTTATCAGAATCTCAATTTTAGTTCATACTGAGGATCTAAAGTCTAGGTCATATCTAGAACTTAGCTTACTATTTTCCAAAAAGTGTGGATAAAACTGGAATTATACATTCTTTGGTATATATGATGGTAAATGAGAAACACAGCCCTTTTTAAAAAGCAGATGGGTGAATCAGAGTTTACTGGTTGCTGGTTTGGTCTCTGTTACAGTGGTATATAAGATATTTTATACTACAGGTAGAAGAAATAACTTGAATTATACATCTATGTTTGAGTTGGAAATTAAGTGTAAGCACTTGAGAGAAAATCCTAGGACAGCCAATGAAAATGTTTGCATGTGCAGCAGTGGTCAGAAATTAATTCTCATATAACGTAACATGATAGAAACAAATACAAAAGTATTAAGAAGACACTAAATAAAATAAGATAAAATAAATAAAGATAAGATAATAAGATAATAAAATAAAATAAGATAAAATAAATAAAATAGATTTTGAGCCTGGGTATGGATCTAGCCACCTAATCTCAAAATATATAGCAGAAACAGAATTGAATCAAAGACAAAAACCAAACTGAAGTTATACAGAAAAATTTACATTAAAGGAAATTGAAAATTTGGGGATTGTTCAAATTTCAGCAAGGGTAAGTAATGGATGAAGAACTTATAGGAAATAATGAATGAACTATAGACAGTAAAGCAGATGTTCTGCTATAATTTGTCTCATAATACAAGAAGGGGGAATAATCAATAAAAATTTGAAGTAGCATACTGTGCACTGCTCAGCAGAAGTAATTCTGAACATAACACCCAATTAGCTTGTAAATCTAATAATTGCAAGATGTCCTTGCTATCCAAAAATTTGAAAAGATAAACAGAACTCTCACTTTTAGCATCGATATATGTAAAAATGGAACAAATCTATGTGAGATAATATAAATCGCTACATTTTAGGATGTAAATCTTTATGGGCAGATCCCATGGTTATTACTCTAATGGGGTTTATTATACCTTTTTCTAAGCAACCTGATGCTGGTCAACTTCTAAAGAATACAAAATGAGATTGGCTGCTGGCTAGGTGGATATTGGAAATCTTTGCATCCTTTTTATATTTCATTTTGTAATTCTGACCTCATGAATAGAGCGCTCCATCAGTTTGACGTTCAGTGAAATGATAGCTGATATAGTAACTCTTCCAATTTATAGGGCAGATATATTCTAGTAGCATATGCTACTAGAGACAGAGCCAGCAGTGACATCTAATCACTGTGAGAAAGCTCATTCTAATTTCGCTGCCAACAATTTAGGTTACATAACAGACGTTCATTGACTTGATAGCAGGTGGATAAAAGGGTATAAACTGTGTTTTGTGCCTTCTGTCTGTATTACTTATAGATTAGCTGATTTTAGGAATTTAAGAGAGATTGTGTCTCTCTTAGTTTCTGTGAGAGCTGAGTACTTGTGAAAGATGGCAGTTTGGTAGTTTTCCATTTGAAATTCTCCAATTAACTATAAGACTGATAGATTTGTGAAGATGGTCACGTGTCTGTCAAAGATTTATAATGTGTAGGATGAAGGGGTAACCAAAGAGCACAGAAGATTGTCTTCTATTGTAGTGTTTTCTTTCCAAAATTATTAGTATCTGTAGTTTCTTCTTATTTTTATTTTTTGGTTCTCAAACATTACTGCCTATGAGACAAAGCCAGAAGAGCTGTATGCGTTTTTATGCCTTTACTGGTTGGGGAGCTCATGAGCCAGCAACTACTCAGAGAAGGGATGAGAGCAATTGCAGTGAGGAGAGGAAAAATGAGGAGATATTGTTGCTGCCAGGTCTTGCTGTTCATAGCTGTGTTTCTGTTTTGAGATGTGCTTTGAAATAAAACTTATTGTCACACCTCTGGAAAGCACTGTGATTTATAAACCAAACTTGCCATTCAAGTTATTCAAGTGTAATATAGCCAATAACAAAGGAAACTTCCCAGACTAACATTATTAAAATGTTCCAGCCTTAATATGGAAGGAAGACCTAAAAATGAAAATATAGTTAATTCCATTAATTCTCTGGCATCCTTGTTGACATTTTCAAGTGCAGAGAACCTAACAGCATTACTGTTGTATTATGCACATATTTGACCACTAAAAAAACTGGATTGAGTCCAACAAATCTGCCAGAGAAACAGTTATCGTGTAACAAAATCTTTCATCACTGCACAATCCAGAGAAAATCTGAAGCAACAACTTCATTAAGGTATTGTTTGTATGTTTACAATTTGTTATTGAGTTTAAAAAAGGGTAAAATTCAGATAGTTTACAGAAATGTCCTTAAGAAGGCAAGGTCAAATAACTTTCTGAAAATTATATGAAGACTTTCACAACACTTCTGGGACCCAGATGTTTTTTTCTGGATGGAGAATGGCTTAAAGATTTCAGACAAAGGGAACAAGTGTAGAATTAGAGAAGTCAATCCAGAAGGTCTAAAGCTCACAGCTTCAGCTATGTCACATTTCCAGATGGCCTCACTGCTTGAGGTGGACAGGAACAAAAGAGGCTCTTTAATAACCCTCTGCTGGACCATGGCTCTGACTGTCCCTGGTACCCACCTGACAGTCAGGTGCCTGAAACGACTTTGTTCTTGCTTCTATTGCCATTTAGCATTCACACTCCCATATATCTGTTTGTTCTCCCCTCACTATTGAAGAGCCTATACACGAGCGAACAATGTGGAAAGTGAAGCAATATGTTATGGCAACAAATGCATTATGGTACTACTGTTTTTTAATATAAAAGGCTAAAGAATTAGAAGCCATTCACCTCTTTTAGGACTTCACACAATTCCTATTATAACCAGAGAGCAACTTCCACTTCACTTCCTTCATAGACTGGGGTGAACAATGTGCTTAATCTGGCAGAACTTCACAAAAACAAGATAAGCCTTCATCACACAGTTTCTCAGCTGAAGGGATAACATGCAGACTATGACAACTAACCAGAATTTAGCACTCCCTGGGGAGAGTGAAGAATAAATTTCAAGTATTTTGTTTTTTGTTTTCCTGTGTATATTTTATGAATACCAAGTTTAAAATGACAGGTGTAAAAAAGAAATATTCTTTTGCTAAGAACCATACAGGAAACAGCTTTCATTAGATCACAACTTTATATTGTCATTTACATCATTATTAAATTATATTCCTAAGGAATTGCCTTTATTTAACACGTTACATGCAGGTATCAACTTGCTTTATGTCTGGACAGTTTCCATCATGTCAGGTGAAACTACTATTATTTCAGTTTTTGTTATCCTAACTTATGCATTGAATGATTTCTAGAATGTAGCACTTTGAAAGAAACAGGGTCATAGGATTTTTTTGAACAGATATTTAATTTATAACTGAAAATCTATATTCTGAATGAAAAGTAATGAACATAATTAGAGGCAAACTAATTGGTGAAAAATAAATAGATAACAGTTCAGCATCAAAAAAAAAAAAATACAATGCTTGAGAAAAGAAAGAGCTTAAGGAAGACCAAAAGTTTTACATTTTATCTTTACATTTTTAACTTTAAACAATGAAGTGCTTAAATGCTACAATACTATTTTTGGCAGTTTCTAACTACTAATACTGAGTTTCTAGTTGCCATTTGTACATATAACAAGAGTAACAGAGTTACTTTATGAAATGTAACCAAACGTACTGAGATACCTTTTATATCTTTTTATTTAATTAAATTTTTATTACCTAAAATCTTAATTTTCTGTTAAAAACTAAGGGTCAACTTGATGTAAGGAAAATACTCTACAAAATACGAGAGGAAACCACTACAGTCAATACACCTGCATGTATGTACGATGTTCTGAAAAATCACACTGGGGAATTATCTGGGCACCTCTGTAAACCTATGGACAAATTCCACTAGGTTTTACTGGGAACAGGCTTTCATCATTTGTCTTATCTTTAACTTTGACTGGATGATATTTTTCCAGGAAAGGTAAGGCATTCTTCTTGAACCAGATCCAGATCTGTGTAACTGGACTGGTTTCAGTGGTATTAAGCATGGATTGGCCCAATGTATTCTGAAATGGATGCCATACTCCCTGCTTTCAAATATTACTGTTACTAATAAATAGGGCAATATTTACTCTATTTATTAAACTTTCTAAAACCCTAACAGCAGTTTAGAAAAAGAAAGATTTATCTACCAATAAAAACCCAAAGATTACATTTACCAAATCCCCATTCTTTATTGTAATGAAATTTGTCTTTCAGCTTTTAAAATGCATTTATAGAGCCAGAGATGTATTCTGGTTCAGTGTCTTTGAGATGAATAACCACATTATTACTTGCCTGTCAAATCTAAGTAGGGTTGTTAATAATACACAGACAGCTACTAAAAATTCAAAACATGGGAAGTTTCCTTTGGAGAAAATTACAGTTTTAACCTCTAATTTCCCTTCTGAAACAATTACTTACTTTCATATACACCTTGCAATGCCTGATCTCCAATCAGAAGTGAAAATGATTCAAAGAATTCAAAGATTTTTGAACAAATCTATAGAAACACATTGCCAGAATTTTAAGATTCTAGTGTCTTTAATCCTCTGAATGCCTGTATTCTGCTCGTTAACCAGTAAGCATAGTAGAAGACTAATTTGATGGAAGAATAGTATTTAAAGGTATTTTTGAATCTTCCACTTAAACATTATTTTCCCCTTAATTTATATTTGCAGGCAGAAATCTAAACCCGGATTCTTTTCTGATACCCTTTTTAACACAGTTTTACTTTACTGCCTTTCATTAAATGAACAAAAAGAAAGATACTCCACACTTATGATGGATGCAAGGGAGAGCCTGAGCCTAACCTGAAACATAACAATATAGGTTTTTTTCCTAGCGTGAACTGTGTGGTGACACATTCAACATGTCTTACTGGAAATTCTGATAATTTAAAACTTCTCTAGAGTTATAAGAATACTTTTTCACTATTTTTATTAATAAACAATGTAAAAAAACCCAGCCCAATTTATGACTTTAATTTCAGTTCAGTGTGACTGTTTCACTTACTTCTGGAATCCCTTTGTGCCTTGTGCAGTGATAGATCTGGTACCCTGTATCTCTATCCTATTTTCCTGAGTCTCCCAACTGGGTGATTTTATTCTCTCAGGCAGCACAGACTTGTGATTCCCCGAATGCACTATGGAACTTTTATGAGATATGTAAATGTAGGTGAACTGTCCAGGCCAAAGAAGAGAGATAAAAAATAGTGTCCTTCATATGCCACCCATGTATCACAAACCCTTTTTCCTGGAGGCTTTAGTTGGCTATCCTCTTCAAACCAAGCTGAACATCAACCAAGGAAGTGCTGGCAACAAAGTCTTCTCCTGCTGACCAGATTTATTTCTAGTTTTTAGGTTTTGGAAGATCTGGTCATCTGAGGAGGAAGACCAAAATCAAGCTATAACTCATCTCATTCCCTCATCATTTCCCTCAACGTTCACTATTCCTCCTTACAGCAGGAAAAAAGTACTGTTTTTTAGCTCCAAGGCTATTCCAGTTACAGACTCAAGCTAAATCTCCATCTGAATTTTGCTGTGGAGAATCCAGTGAAGTGTGCATGGAAGTGAGATCTGTAGGAATCTCACCACAGAAGAAATGAGGTGCTGCTAATACCACTCTGTAGAATAAGTAAAGATTGCACAAACATGTAAAAAGGGTTTTAGGGTTTGCTGAAGGGTTTAAAAAAAAAAAAAAAAAGACTTATTTTTAATTTATCAAGCCTGAGTTAAAAATATTTGAATTACATTTTTCTCATGGGAAAAGTGAAAGTTTTCTATAAAATGTAATTTTTCCAGTGAGGCAACAAGAACATTGCTAGCAGGCAACCTTTTCATCCTTATTCAGCAACATAGCAGTCCTAACCCACACTCACATTCACTCAATTTAACATCACTTACCAAATCAACCAAACATATATCTCATATTTGAGGTGTTTCATCACTATGTTTAAAAAAAAAGTCCCAAGAGTTTTTGCTCATTATTAAAAATTGCACTGATATGGTCCTCATGTGTCTGTGTCCTCACCTATGCATTTGCCAGCTCTGGAAAACCTAATCACACTGCACTGCCAACTCTCCTTTCAAGAAAGTCAACAGATAATTATGCAATCTGTTCATGCAGTGAAAATAACTTGGCATTCTGGGAGCCTACCAGTGCGACGGGAAATAATCTGTACTTTGTGGGGATGTGAACACCTTAAGTGAATTCATACTCTACGCTCTTCTAATGCCACCATATGAGGCAACAGTGGCAACATGCAAATATTTTTAAAATTGCAGAGCTGGCT
The DNA here is from genome assembly GCF_964195595.1 of Calonectris borealis. Taxonomy (NCBI): domain Eukaryota; kingdom Metazoa; phylum Chordata; class Aves; order Procellariiformes; family Procellariidae; genus Calonectris; species Calonectris borealis. Next base: position 157,536,138 of record NC_134313.1, on the reverse strand, counting down.
TTGAAGTTGGATTATTATTTTTGACAGCTCTTTCCTTTCAGATATTATACTTGGTAAAGCCCAGTGTTCATCTGCCTGACATGCTGCTTTTCAAACAAAAGCATCTGCCTTCTGTGGTATCATATGTTTCCAAGAAAACTGCTGCTTGCAAAGTCTACAGCTCTATCCCACACCCCCATCAGCTCCCCTCATTACAGTCAAATTCCCTTAAAGTGTATAATGCTTTTTATTTTTCCCCTAAGGCTGTTGTACAGTAGCTTAAAAAAAAAAAAAAAAGAAAAAGAGTCACTCTTGTCATACAGTCTATGAGTTCTCAGTTGAATAGCTGTATTTTTTATTATTTCATTTCATATATATCTAATAAGCTGACATCTACATGACCTGACACATTCTACAAATTCCAGATGAACAGAGGCAATGTCTTTGGTTAATCAAAGATGTTTTATGGAAAGCCTTAGAGTCTGACTGATAGTTACAAATGGACAGTTACAAATACAGCAAAACAGAGTGCAGTTGCTTTGTCAGCTGGCTCTAGAGAAAAAAAAACCCAAACAAAAACACAACAGATATCCAACTGTTGGAGTATCTTTTCAATTAGCCATGTAAAGAAATAATTTATTGTACTTGTATGCTTGCCGATCTATGCTTGCATACATAGGAATTGTATTTTATGTGTGCACTCACTTCTTCTTAAAGCATAACAAGAAGAAATACATTTTAACCTGCAGGGAATAATGTGGGAAGGAGTATTAAAACATCAAGGGACATAGAAAAATTGTGGTGTAAGAGAATCTTAACCTCATGTAAGATTAATTTGAATAAATGTAATTTTCTATAGCCACGATGTCATGATGACTCATCATTCTCCCATAATTAATTTACAGTAATAAAATCAAGATAAGACTAGGTTTATGAGGAACGGAAGTATATTTCCTTCTTAGAAGAAGAGCAGTTATAGAGAATCTTATGAGCATAAGCAAGATGCATCATGCCCTCAGAAAAAAAGATTACAAAAAAGTACAAAATGGGGGTAAATGCAGAAGAGGATTAGGCATTTTGCTTTGGAGTATAAAAAGATTGTCGTTAATTGTACAACAGCAGAAATCCAGCAACACAAATAACATACTGTATGTATGAGGAAAAATAATGAGAATAACCTTGAGCCCGTCTTGCAATAACACTGCCAAAGGTCTATCAACACCTTCTTATTAGAGTTGTAGCAATAGCTCTCCAGAGATTTAAGCCCCTCTAAATTTGCGAGCTCACTGAAATCACCAATAAGATCCACACTGCTGAGGGAGCTTGAAACTGTACCACTGGGCAGCTAATTCACCAGACACTTTCAAAGTGCTCAAGGCAGAAAAGCTAACTGAGCTGATGAAAACAGATGCTATACAAAAGATTGCTGTATTGAAGCATCCTAAAATAAAAATGTGATTTGTTTTGGCAGCAGACCACAGAGAGGTCCAGAGAGTAACAGATGAGAACTGGGGGCAAGGAGGTGAATAGATAATTTGGCTAAGCTCAGGTAGAGCTTAAGCTTTCTTTCTTTTGTTCTTGATGTAAATATACTGCTTAGGAAGGATACTGGAGAAAACAGCAGAAAATAAATTCCTCCTTATTCCTAAGGAACAGCTAAGGTCTACCTAATGCTGATTGCGTCCACAGGAATCAGGCTGAGTGTAAAAAAATCATTGAAATGGCTGGAAAAAACAACCAATTAAAAATACTTCCAAATTTCATTATAATCTGGCTAATATTTCTTTACCAAAATATAAATGTTTGGCAAAATGTTTCTATCTAGAGCAAAATTATTTATAGCTGATTTTTTTTTAATGACCTCTCTAATCAATGGAGATAAATAAACAAGTCTAGGGCTCAGCTCATATCATCTTAAAAGAAACAACTAACACAGCTCAGCCAAACTCTACACATGCGTTTTTCTTCCCATTAGCTGTAAAGATATTTTGATGGTGACCAACTTAAATGTAAATGTCTGCATGATGGATGTCTAAAGGTAGGCAAGGCATCACCTCATCTGTCAGAACAGACCATAAAAATTCCCTTTCTTCCTTATCAGAACAAACATTGCAAAGTCAGAACTTACATTTGCTCTGGCAAAAATAGTGCAGCCATTTAAGAAAGCCACTTAAGAAAGTCTGACTTTCTGACTTTTGTTATATACATTCAGGATAAAATAAGAGGAATTAATACTTTCAATAAATTAGCATTTTAAACAGAACACCTTTATGCACGGTACCACTGTCACTAACGCTTCTTAAACCTCCCACTGTCACTATTTTTAAGACGACCAAGGTCAACATGGTCTGAATTAGAGCAATAATTTAATCCTCTGCCATGGATTGATCAACAGGGAAGCTATCTTCTCTCTGGTCTTTCTGGGCAAAATTTGCCTTCAGAATTTGCCTTCTGTATGATGAATGCTATTCTGCTTCTCTTAGAAGAAGTGCTGTCAAACCACCAAACAACTGTATAGAAAAATTCTTAGACTACTTCAGATCAAGGTATGTTTCTGAACATCTCTCCAGCTAGATACAATTCCCATGCTGGAAATTTTCATTGGCTTCAGTGAGAAATCTGGACATATCTTTGGCAAAGAAGATGGAAATAAAAACTTCTTGGTAAATAGAAAACATATTTTATCAGCATGCAGTAAGGATATAAAAGCTTTTAATATCCCTTGGTGCAAGATTTCAAGGAAAAGCTAATTATTTTAGTTGTGCTTCCTAAAGAAATGAGGCTTGTATGATCCTACAGTGTGTCCATCTGTCTACCTGTGGTTGCCATCCCTGGAGTTGTTGTCCAGTCATAACGAAGTCTGACAGAGGTATGATCTCAAAGGTTAGAAGTTCCCACTCATTTTATATGAATGAGTTCCTGGTTATAGTAACGGCCCTGATTAGCATTCCCTTGAAGGAAGAGCCATTGCAATCCAGTCCTTTACTTGTTTCAGGAGGAAACAGCCAGCTGGCCCGTCAGCACACACGTATGTTGGGACAGTCAGCACACGTGCAGCTGTAAATCTGTCTCAGCATATGTTGCCACTCACCCAGCCAAATACACGGAAGATGCAGGAGGTGTGAAGGTAGCAAGGAGCATGTAGGAAAGGCCTGCAAGTATTGTGGAGAGGGTTAAGGAAAGGTAAAACAAATCTTCATTTTTGTTGCTGGTGAAACAGCCACGTGTGTGTATGTGTATTCACCACTGAAGCTTTCCCCCTTTTCAGGAATGCCACAGGTCCTACATACTTTGCTTATATTTCAAATCCTTTGCAATGCTGTTCTTCTTAATGAAACTATGTCTACTAAGATCTGTGAGTAGGAATTTGGAAGCTTAGTTGTGACAAAAAAGAGGAAGTACGTATTCGCATTACTGTGAAAACATTATAGAGAAGCATATGCAGAATCCAGCTGACACCACACTTCCTCACAGAGGGCAGTGCACTTGAACAGTCTAAGTGCTTAAAATGCATGAAGTGAATACATAAAATATTTGAAAAGAGATTATATTTTATCGCCAGGCACATGGTGAAGGTTGCTTCAGACAGGGAACATGGTTTAAAAAAGAATAGGTTTGAAGACCAATGTCTCTCATCTTTTTTAATAAGCTGTTTTAGACAAAACTGATATTCACAGGGTGAAGGGGAAGACTTTCTGCATTGCTAAGAAGCGAGCCACAATCCTGGATATTCAATAGGAAGCCAAGCTTGTCAGGCTGTCATAGATGAAACACCAGACTGTGCATGCAGCCAGTTAGCCCTCATGTAAGCTGCTTAACTACCTTCTCTGCAGTGCTGTACATTTGAGATTAATGGTAGGCACAGGAAACTTAAACGGAAGATTTACCAATGAACTGAAATGCTGAATGAATTATCCCATAAACAAAACGATATTCTCTAAAACTCCAAATTCCTAGAAGGCCTATACTAATGCCAGGGAGAAAAAGATTCAAAACAAGCAGCCAAGAAAATAATTGCATTCTTTCATAAGCAATTTCTCAATCAACAGAACATTTAACTTTTATATGTGTTAAGTTATAAATGAAAACAGTTTTTCAATTGAGGAAAACAGTAACAGAGATTAAAAAAAAAAAAGTCCTTTCCTTGAAGAAAAGCAATCTTCTTTTTCTGCAAGACCAAAAGTCTGGGCCCCAAAATTTCAGTAACCCAGATGAAATAATTCAAAGCTACACCTTGAAAAAAACTTAGTTTGGCTAACAACCTGAGTCCTTTTAGGTCAGTGAATCCAAAATCTTAGTCCTTAAGCTTCTGCCTCCCTCTGCAATCACCTGAAAAGCTTGAAGCCAGATGTATGAAAATGTTTAGGAAACTAACTCCCATTTACTTTGTAAAAGTCAGGTATTAAAGTATCTGTCTTGGATCTGACCTAAACTTCCACCAGTGGAGTTATTGATCACTTGCTTGACTATGTGTGGAATTACGTTCTTCTAGGCAATACCGAACATCTAGGTTCCTTTCTTCTTCATAAATCCTGTTCCTTCACTGCTCTTGCTTGGAAGTCCTCATCGTGTTGGTGTGCTTTCCTTACCCCAAGAGCTGCACAGAGAAAGGAGAGGAAAACCTCCTTTATTTCTTCATGTGTTAGTATTTAGCATATTCATCTAGGAAAAGTGGAATCAAGTCCTTCCTTTGAGCAGATTTTAACAGAAAAATCCCGTTCTTTAGGCCATTCTGATATTTGGCTTTATCATTCTAATGGACGCCATTCCATTCTATACAAAGAAAATGAAATATTTAAGAATTCCCTGATGTATGGTGTTTAAAAGTTCAATGAAGAGGTGAAGTCATGTTTCTCTAGTCAGTAGAAACAGTCGTCTTTCATCCTGGATGTTACAACCCTTGAAAGAAGACAATGAACACTATTGGAGGGGAAAGGACAGACTAGGCATGACAAAGTGACTCAGGAGAGAGAGTGAAGAAAGCCCTGAGCTAGCACTGACGCTATCTGCAACGTCCACACAGCACACTGCATCACTATCTGGGGAGAGTAGGGGGAGAGAACAAGCCTGGGGAGATCCTGCATACACAAGCATTATGAGGTGCACAGCGATATTATCTTACTGGTGCTATATCAAATACATTTTATTGTTCCTTTCTACGGTTGCTCTAAAGCATGCCATAACGTATGTTAAGGGCTGACATTGTATTCTTTAGTGGCTGCTCGTTCTATTTTTAATACAAAATTACTTGTGATACAATATTTAATGCAGCAATCAATGTAATTTAATCAAACTTAATCAGTCAGTGTAGGGATTTGCGCTGATGCAGCTTTACCAGTTCTGGTTCCAGAGCACCCCTGTCAGCAGCAGGATGGTGTTTCAGCCCTTGGTGTAGCAATGCCTCAGGCACCTGAAGCTTCGTGGCAGGAATACCTGCCTCTGGGTTTGCCCTCCAATGCCTACACAGCTTTTCTGGAGAGCCAAATCCCTAATCAGAAGGCTAGTTGGACTTCTGCTGATCCTTCATGTTAAGTGACATCTGAAGACCCATGCTCTGCGTAGGAAGCTCAGGCATTTTGTTGGAAGCTGTGGTGCCTAGCAAGTATCAAATTACCTTATCGTTTGTGTCTTTTAGGTCTCTGCTTTGACTGAGTGACCTGTGTTTTATCTAGAAACTGCAAAAGCAGTGGCCAATGAATATATTTTCAGCTTTTTCACCTATTTCTTGGTAATATTTGCATTGTTGGGCTTTCAGCTTTAGTATGAACATCAGTGTAATTTAAAACATAGCACCTAAAACGTTTACAGAGTACAGTGCAAAAAGACTCATGGTTCTGGAGAAAGTAACGTCTCCAAATATATGTGCGATTGTATCCAGAAAACAAAAAAACTCATTTGCTTATAAAGACACATTTTTTGTACTTGAGGAATTTTGTGTGGAATGAAGTTTGTTCTACAGTAATGACAAGCACAAACACTTTAAACATGTCACACACTGGATTACACTTAATTGCTTGAGACCATTGGTGCCAGCCCTCTGCTCTGCTGGGGAAGAGAGATTCATGAGACTACTTATAAGACTAAAGCTTGGCTAAATATTTGTGTAAGGGTGGATTGTTAGAGAATGAAATGTAAACTTCTCTATATGCAAAAACATTTTTTATTTGTTTACTTTTGTATTTTCCAAAGTAGCATACGTTTACCCAAAGATTTCAGAGAATAGCCATGAGTTTGTGAAATATTGGGTGAAACCTTATCAATTTTGGGCTACTCTTCCCAAGTGAAATTACATCGTTTCCTGTACAAGAGAAATAGTAGCTGAAACAGCATTGAAGGTTTCATGTTGATAGGAATCATTTGGAAGATAAAAGATTATAAGTAAGACACCCTGAAGGTATCCTCTCATTTTCTGCATAGAGAAGCATTGCTGAGAAGCATATGTAAAATGGTGTTACCCTACCAACTGCATAACAAACGTCCTACAGTTGTTTGTCTCTAGAGTGTGCTATCAAGAGGAATAAACTGAGTTATCCTTCACTAATTCTGCAACTTTTTTTTCTAAATGCAACATTATATGCAAGTTGAATCTGAGAGACATGTTTTTAAAATATTAGGAAAAGAAAAAGTGGAAAAAAAGTAATCTGTCTTTGAGACTGGTAGTACCCCAGGTCAGGATGTCTTTCGCTGATTTTGTCCCTGAACACTAAGGTTTCCTTGATCTCTATGTATTGTGGGAACAGATCACCTTATGTGGATTTGTGGTGAAATCGATGGAGAGTACATGGATGTAAGTCACATGGTTAGGTTTTTTATTTATGTTTATTAAATCAAAGGATTTTACTAACCAAATATGTGATTAGTACCTCACTGGAATGGAATAATTTCTACTGAATCTACATGGGAAAATATTTTTATGATATAACATAGTTTCAGCTATAACAGCAGGGTGTCTTGAAAATTAGTTTAGAATTTGTGACAATTTTAAATTCAGTGAAATTAGAATGATCATGGACATTATTTCAGCCACCCGTAAGACATCACAAATTTCCGTTACTAGTAAATCTTGTTAGAAATTTTCTGGCAAAATTCTTATGGGCAAGCTGAAACTGATTATAATGATTGATTTGACTTATTGATTTTAACACCCCATACACAACGTGGGAAAGCAAATACTTTTTTTTTCAGCTTTTCTGATATAGTTTTTATAACAAACCTACATGACTTTATTAAAGTATTTGTTTATACTAATTATAGTAAAGGAAGAAGTGCCCTAACTCCATATTCAATGTATCAAAGCTGTCAAAACAAAATATTTTGAGTAAACTGAATTGATATTTTCTTTGAATTTTGGCTTGCAAAAACTGTGATGCTTCAACATTTCAGGACAGGAACATTTTTAATTTTTCAGTTTAGATGTATCAGTTTCCAACCTAGTGATACTGATGGATGATCAGAAGTGAAGAGCAGGACAGATGCTTCATAGGCATCAGAAATTAATACAAGAATAGTACAGAAAACAGAAATTCTTTATGCTGAAGTCATGTGCATGAGGCACCCCAGGCCTGCTCTCACCTTGCCTGGTGGCCATGTTAGAGCAAAGAGCTTGGGAGCCGACTCTGGCCTTACATGGTAGCCGCTCACTTGGCAGCCACTCGTCTTTGTTCCTTTGCTCATGTGTCTCATTTTGCTGATATTTATGAAATGGCTGTCTCAAGTGAGGCAAGACATTGACTGTCCTCAGTCTCTACATTATTGCAAAGTCCTTATGACTCATACCTTGATGCAGCTTTAATGGCATGTCAGTAGCAAGCCCCTTCATTTCATGGACTTTGATCTTTTATCTAAATCCAATATCTAATTCTGAGGTCTTTCCCTGATTTGAGATCTAAATATTTTATATCATTAATGAAAGTTAAATAAATCAACATTGCTGAAGTAAGTTAGACATATTATATTATTAAATTATAAAATATTTTACTTATTTTTCACTTTTTTGTTAAAATCCATAATTTCTTTCTTCTGTTAGAAGTGATATATATTTCAAGAAAAAAAGATAAATATCAAAATCAATGGTCTACTTACTACAGTCCTTTCAGGTTTCCTTAAATAACTACCGAAAGAAATACTGAAGCATCATGATATGTATACAAATAAGAAACTGATAATATACTAAGTGTACTGCAGCTTAGACACCGAAAATAGGCCAGCACAGTATTCTCAAAGCTGGCATGCAGTACGTGTACACTAAGTAGACATTTCACGGGGGGTTTACAGCATCTAGTGCCTGTTTTTTTCTTTGATGTCTCCAAGGTATACAATAGCACAGCTGCAGCTTTCTCAGGTACGGGGGGAACCCTGGTGGCTCTACCTTCCAAGGTTCAAGTCAGTAAATATTTTAAATTGGTTATTATTAGTTTCTTAAATCGCATTGGTCATGTGTTTCTTCGCTATGGGACCTCAGAATAAATGTCAGGAATAATTAGCCGACATTTGGTGAAAATCCCCAAAGAAAGAAATGTTATTCTGTAAATCTCTCAGCGGGAATTTTAGAAATATTTCATTGCATTGCCCTTTTATTGCACACAACTGAGACTCTGACACTATTCTGCCTTGAACTGAGGTCTCTGGGTTTCCTTCCTTTCCTTTCCTTTCCTTTCCTTTCCTTTCCTTTCCTTTCCTTTCCTTTCCTTTCCTTTCCTTTCCTTTCCTTTCCTTTCCTTTCCTTTCCTTTCCTTTCCTTTCCTTTCCTTTCCTTTCCTTTCCTTTCCTTTCCTTTCCTTTCCTTTCCTTTCCTTTCCTTTCCTTTCCTTTCCTTTCCTTTCCTTTCCTTTCCTTTCCTTTCCTTTCCTTTCCTTTCCTTTCCTTTCCTTTCCTTTCCTTTCCTTTCCTTTCCTTTCCTTTCCTTTCCTTTCCTTTCCTTTCCTGCCTTGCCTTGCCTTTTTCCTTTCCTTTCCTTTCCTTTCCTTTCCTTTCCTTTCCTTTCCTTTCCTTTCCTTTCCTTTCCTTTCCTTTCCTTTCCTTTCCTTTCCTTTCCTTTCCTTTCCTTTCCTTTCCTTTCCTTTCCTTTCCTTTCCTTTCCTTTCCTTTCCTGCCCCGCCCTCCTTTGCCTTGCCTTGCCTTGCCTAGAAATTACATTTTATTGATGTTTTCATTGATTTTGTTCTGAGGATGGACCAGTCTCTCTGCCCACAAAAGTCATTGGCAAATGAACATTGTTTTCACAGACAGACAGACTGAACTGGATCAACTGGTCAATCTTTGTATTTGGTTTCCATTTGGTGTGAAAACCAATCTTTCACTTCCAATATAAGTGTACCTAAACAAAAAGATCCTTTATGATTATTTCTTCAGTGACTGAAAGTGAAGAACAAAAAAGGCAAAAAGTCATGAAAATTCTGTCAAACGAAAGCTCATATCCCATGACTGTGTGAATTTCACCTCAATGCTGATAATGACACTAATTCAAATTCCTTGACCAACGGAGGAGTCAAAAACCACAGAGTAGATGCAAGGGGGTTCAAACCTAAACATCTCATAACGTAGCTCGACACTGTTCTGAGAAGAAGGTGTTTCATTTGTTTGAACTGATATCTTTCCACTGTATAGAAATAATTAAACACGGATTGGAGGAGAGATTAAAAATCCTCTAAGGTAAGTGGCCTGAACATCAAGCCTATTGTTTTGCACTCATCCTGCACTTATCTTTATTGTTTTGGTCTTTAGCTCAAAAACTGTTTATGTGCCAAATCTCTCTGCTTGATGCTGGGCAAGCCTGGGAACCCAAAACTGCAGGAAAAATCAAGATTTGTAAGAATGACTCTCCAGGCTGGTATTTCAGTGTGATTTTGAATGGTGAAAGCTATTGGTCTGAGGCTTGTTTTGGTAAGGAAACAACAGGGAATGAGCATATATGTTACTATGTAAAAGACAGACTTCTCTGGCAGTTTTATAAATCATACTTTGATGTCCTTAGTTTTTTTAACAAGTAGCTGATGTGAAACATTTTTTTACTTTATATTTACTTGTCTGTTTCTTAGTTTGGGAAGAAAAAAATTGTTTAGATCATGTCATATTCTTTTTTATATTATTCATGTTTGCTTTTGATCCAGTTTCCAAATCCCCACGTTATTCAGGTAACCCTACCTCATTCTGCATAAACTTAAACATATGAGATTTAACATATGCCTGGTGCTTATCAGGCCTTTGCATAGAAGTAAATTTCACTGACAGTAAAGTAAAAATATAAGTTATGCAAAGGTCCACTCTCAGTCAGCACACAGAGATAAAAAGAAAGGTGCAAAAGTCATCAAGAAATAATAATATTAACAGTAACATTGAAAGTCATTCTAGAAGATAGTAATCTGGTTTCAGAGGAAAAAGAAAATATCTGTGACATTATGAGATTTAAATTATTCATTTCGCTCAAGTGTTAATGTTTTTCTTAAACATATGAAACTGTAGCTGTTGTGGAGGTACAGGTATATGGACATATCAACCAAATGTATGAGGCACTTTGGATAGTTCCAAAATCTGACTTGTTTTCAATCTTCAAAACATGCCATCTTCACCTTAAAAATTACAACATCCCTTGGAAACCTGTTATTTTACAATGAGCTGCAAATGTTTGCTATAGAGACATGAGTTATAAAATAACCATCATGAATAGGGCAGCCAATAACCTCATTCCCAGATCCATTTCAGGCATCAATGTTCAGTCAAAAGCAAACCCTTTAATACCTGCTTATGTGCTTAAGTTAAGGTGCTATTTATGATTTATTTTTTGCCAAGTATGCATTTCTCTCTTTCTCTCTGACACATTCCATATTTTTTGTAGCTGTGACCACAGAAATTCTCTACAACTGCGTTATTATTCATTTGTTTATATATCAGACAATGACCATCCTAAGAAATCATTAATAGGTAGCTATGACAAGAAACGACACTGACCATTCAATATTTGCAACCATATGTAAAGCAGCGCACTGTGGAAACACAGAGGTGAACTTAGTATGGGCTAATACCGAGGTCTGTATTTCCTGCGAATAGATAAAAATTTTACCTTTGCATTTACTTTGACCTCTCTCAGAAAGCTGCAGAGGCCAACATTTACAGTAATGGGGGAAAAATATTTGCAGCAAATCTCTGCTAGCTTCATGATATGCATGTTTTGGCACTGGGATACAAATGATACACTTACCTCTTTCAGGTTGCGATTTTTATTTTATTCTCTCTTCTCTTTAGATTAGTGTCCTCTTCCTGTGTCTGCAATCGCAAGCTTAGGTTTGTTATCACAATTCAAAAATTCCCCAGGAAAACATAAAAAAAGCTGGCAGGAGGATGTGGGGGGTCCAAATGACACTTTTTTCTTCTCTAATCTCCAGTGAATAATGCAAAATACAGGTCAACTGTGAGAAAATGAGACTGGTAGTGCTCTCCTGGGTCACCATGGTCAGATATTGTCAAAATGGGAACCACGTCTAATGTGGAAATTCAGTGTAGGTTATGTGGCAATATCAATTGTGTCAGTAGCGCACTAAACAGAAAAGATTGCTGCTCGTTTGAGAGCTGTCACTACTCCTTGCAGGGAGGCTCCCGTGCCGCAGGGCTGGGTTATTTCTCACTTCTGCTGCACTCTGTGGTTTCCTCAACCACTCACTGCTTTGAAGGACGAGAACACAACCTTGTCCCTTCCCCAAAACTTCATATTTAGTTTTTGGATTCCAAACTGAATCTGCACAGGTTAGATGCATTTTGAACTCAAACAGTACTTCAAATTTGAGCACTCCCAAAGACAGCCTAGAGAAGAGCTCTGATTCTGACAAAAATATGAACTCTACCAATAGGACCCAGCTCATTTCTTGACTTTTTTTTTTTTGGGGGGGGGAGGGGGATAGGTTTTTTTAAATATAGCATTCACCCTTCCCAATTTTCATGTTGTGTATGTCAACATTGTATGAGTTATGTATGCACTGTTATGTGAATACCTTCGAATGTGCAAGATTCTTCCTTCTTCCAAACAGAATAAAAAAGGAAAAATCAGCCCCACTGTCTGCATCATAGATCTGAACTGAATTATTATCAAAATTTACTGATGTGAAAATCTCATTTAAATTCTTTGTTTTGATCCTTCTGGTGTATGTAAGTATGTGCAAATTTTCCTTCCAGATGATGAGGCAAGAGACTTAACTTTCAATCTGTCCCAAACGCAAGCACTCCTAAATGATTTGCCAGTACCTGTTCAAGCTTGATACCTATCTGGTGCTATTTATTTATTGGGGATTGTGAACATGATTACTGGATAATGTTCTACTACAGCCACACATGGTACAATACAATTACATTACTTCTTCTACTGCACTCACTGGCCTCCTTTAAGAATTTAAAGAATACATGGAATAAGATCCCTTCTTTTTATTGTCTGAACTTTGAAGACTTGTTTTTGTAGGAAGAAAATGTAAACTATTGAAAAAAAAAGGAAATACACATTCCTATTATTTTTATTTATATAAATGAGATAAAATTGTCAAAAGTTTAAATATTTTAGCAAATATTGTGATTTCAAGCAAGAATAAAAGAAAAATCTTATTTTTAAACAGTTTGGGGAAAGAAAGAAAAAGAGACAAATATTGAAATAAATAGAAAATACAGGATATCGGAATTTAAAGTATTTTTTCTCTAAGAATGAATAGCCTATAGAATGATAACCTAAGTGTTAGTTTCTTTCTTGTGATATTTTAAATGATAGCGGTCATGGGGAAAAAAAAAGGCATATAAAATGGGAACAGGGGAAATCTGAAAGTATTCTCATTTCCCACAATGTAGTTATAAAAATGTTCAAGTAACCAACTTGGCAAGAACAGTTACGTGTGATGCCGGGGATCATGTTAAGTAAGCAAAGACATACTTGAAATTAATAGTTCTGTGAAAAAATTTGGTCATGACAGACTCAGCATACCTTCCCTCTTGTAATATTTCATGAAGAATAGTCCCAGGTTGCTCTGGTATTTCTTGCAGGACGCCATCTGACAGCTGTAGGTGTTATGTCCTCTGCCTATAAAGCAGGAGATTATGGTGAAAAACTTAATAAAATAACAGCAGAGAAATGAAGCAAGTTGAAAGGCTTTAACTGGCTCATCATCAATCAGACAGTGGAAAATTTCAAGGGAGAAAAATCCCACCAATTTAAAGATGTTATGAAATGTTCCAAAAGATGTTCTAAGTAAGGAATCTAACATCTGTAATGAAGGTGGACATTTACAAAATGCATACTTGTGTGTAAAAAGGCAAAACTCAGTAATACATCTCTGCCGTTTTCCTGGTATTTTGGATCCTGGAGTACCAAGATCCCATGAGATGCATTCTTTCCTTGATCCCCGGTCTCAACTCTACTGTACAGGTTTCATAATACATGTCCACTTTTTCTAGCAGGAAATTTTAGAGGGTTTTATCCATTTCCCTGGCTTTCCAGATGGTCATAACTTCTGTATGATCTATATTTCCACTTAGGCTGCCAGAGAAATCCTGGCTTTTCTTCCCCACACACGTGCAGATGAGCTCTATAGTAAGCGAGCATGACAGTCACACATCTGACCTACCCTGCATGCTCTGTCAATGCTCAGTAAGGCTGATGATTTTTTTGTGCATTAGGCTTACTTTTTCATGCACAGATTAATTATATAACACATTGCCTTAGGTTCGACATGTTCTGGATGCAGCTGCAAATTCGCATTCTGTGAATGTTTTACACAAAATGGTTTATGTGTGTGTGAATTAAGTCCAAGGTACCTGGCACATATCAGATGGACTGCAGTTCTGCAGGTCACCTGCTCAGCATGGACATAGAAGGTACAATACATCATGGCATATCTAAATCCATAAGAACACCTTTTCACTTCTTTCAGTGGTCCCACGGACTCCTGCTTTCACAGTATGCCATGAGGTTTATATGAAGGTATAATCAGGATGAGATTGATCCAAAAATTTAGGTATTACAGTGATTTTTAACTTTCCTTAGCAGCCAGCCACAATATGGAGCAAATCTTAGTTAAGAAGGAAAACCAGAAATGTCCAATTAGGATCCAAGCTAAGGAGGAAGAGCTGAATGGAGAGAGTGTGTGTGTGTGCGCGCGCATGCATCCCTGGAGAGTGGAGTGGTGGTGCGAAGGTCACTGTAGAAAGCAGGGAACGGAGTTAGACCTCATGAGGCAGTTACAACTATAATTCTATTTAAAATGCAGTCTCGTAGAGTGCTCCTCTTACTCAAGCTTCCTTTAGTGTCACTTCTTGGTTGAGTAATTGCAGTAATCAGTGTCGCAATGTGGTGCTCAGACTGGGAATTTTAAAAAAGCCTAAAGGAATTAAAGGCCTTTGAACTAAGTTACCTCCCTTAGGCTCTACTGAAAACCTCAGGCTTAATCTTTTGTTTTACATCGTTCTTTAATCATGTGTATAATTTTTCCCCCCTCACTCGTGGGCATCAAAAGCATTCCCTCCCTCTAGTCCAGAAAACTGACAAAATTTAGTCACTGATGGAATAAAAATTGTTCTTAAACTCACCTCTTGGGAGCCCCTGCTCATTCGGAGCACGATATGCACTTAAATGACAGCTGTCATCTACTGTCATTTGCATTGGAGAAATACTGATATTACATGCAAACACTTGAATGTGAAAGCTTATCAGGTACTTAGCTTGGCATCCTTTTTTTGCTCTGCCAGAGCTGATGTGTGCTGTTTATGTCTAACAACTATATTATTATGGTTATTGAGCAAAACAGCTGCAGAAATGAATGTTCATTTATTTCCCATTGGTTTTCTAGAGATCAGGTGATGCTAAATTGCAATGTCTGTAGTTTTGGTCTTAGTGCAAAATGTAGCATAATTTTAAACGGATAATTTTAATTTTTTTTTTTTTAATTTTGCCTTTATAGAAAAACAGTTCAAAGATGGAAGCTCATACAGAGTACAATACTGTTCACTGGCAAAGAGTCACCTTATGCTGGTAAGTTTAATTAAATTTTCAAGGACAAGACTAAATACGTTAGACTGAGCGCCTGGTTTTACAGGCATTTGCTGCAGAAACCAGGAGACTGGAGGAGGGGTTCACAAATTGTGCTCTGAAACGTTTTTGTCTAAGTGTTTTACGGAGACACAGACAGAGGCCCTTTATAGATTCCCCCAGTTTGCAGTCACCATCTGAACCAGTTCAGTTTGTCTCCTGGTGGCTTGAGGCAGTTCAGCTGGCAGTTTTCTTTATAGTGGGTCCAAAAGGAATTATCATGCATTAACCTCCCTGTGCATGCTTCCAGGCACCGGCAGACACTGTGGGACCAGCGAGATCTGCTCTCTTAATTTACCTGACCTTGCTGAACCCTCTGGCTTCCCTCTACTGGCATCCAATCCAGCACTGCTATGTTTGTGTCACATTTAGCCTCTAGGTACCAATATTAATTAATAACACATATTTCCTGAGTAGAGGAATTAAGAAAACCTGGTTTCCTGTAGCTTTGAGTCTTACGGCTGGATTCCTTGGTGCTAGAGGAAGAATGAGGTACGAGTGAGCAGTGCTGCTCTGGAGGTGGGATCTCCAAAGGAGATCTAGGAAGGGTGGATCCTCTAGTGACCAGTGATGGGTAAAAGCTCACTCTGCAGGGGGGGAGACCACTAAAAAATCCTTTTGCCTTTGCTTGACCTTTGTTTTTATGAAATCTGGAGGAATGAGAGCTCTGCTCTTGCTATAAATTGACCAATAGGTACAAAGATATTAATGGGCAATGGGAAAATTGATAAATCGACACATACAAACGCATACACAAAGCAGCATGCTGGAAGCTTCATTTCAAAAAGAAAACACAGTAAAAAAAAAACTATTAGAATGAAAATTTTGTTTTGTGGGTGGGGAAAAGAGTTTCTTATTGAATCTTCCTGCCCCTCCATCTATTGCCCCCTCATCATCTCCTGCAACTACTTTGCGATTTCTAAAGGTCAGGTTAAATCTCAACATATGTTTTTAATTCGAGGTCTCAAAGCAGCGTTTCCCAAACTAGGAAATCTGGAAGCAAGCCTGGAAGTGCGAATAGAAGTGGAGTCATGAATGGAAAAGTTTGGCAACTGTGGTATAAAGCTTACTCATTCCATCCAACCAGATTTTCAGCAAGATGTTGTAAGTCTTCAGTTTACAACTGAATTAAGTAGCAACTTGCATAAATGGTCAGAAAAGGGCAGCTTGTAGAGCTAAGATGTCTGTTATGCTCTTCAGGTTGCAACCATCGTATTAAAACTCAAATATTTTAAGCAATATTTAGTTTTTCCCGTGCAGCAGGTCTTTTAACTTGATCTCTGTGGAAATTCTGCTATAAGAAGAAACATACCACTACTCCCTTCCCCCTTCTCCCCTGTGAGTACTAGCTCTTTTACAAAATGGCCTCTTGTACAAAGACAAGTGCAAGACTGTCACTGTGTTATCTGACTACAGGATGGAGCCCTACTACTGGTGATGTTGAAATTATCTTGTAATTATTGGCTGAAATCCTGCCCTTGCAGGCAATGGCAAAAATTCCCTGGCAGAGTGTGTGGGAGACAGGGTTTCCTCTCTTGTCATAGGCTGCGGAGGGTGAATTTCTCAGTGTGAGGGTGTTTGTCATTAGTATTGCTGCAGTTGTATATTGCGCGTGGTTCTAAGAAATTCCCCATGACCGTACTTCAGTTTAATGGATAAAATTAGCTCCCTGGTTGTAACTCAGTCTTCTCATCAGTGGTTGTATGATTTTCTGTGAGCATCAAAGCAGAAGAGCTTGGCAGGGATTTGTGTGAGGAAAAGGAAGGACAGAAAAAGAGAATCACCTATGGACTAATCAGGGAGGTGTTTCATGTGTAAACTTCCTTTTATTAATTTATTTTTTATTTATTTTCCTTGCTTTTTTTTTTTTTAATTTAAATATTCACTCCCATTTACCTCCATTGGGAACTGTCCTCATAGAAAAAGAAAGAAAAAAAAAGAAAAAAAAAAGATGCCTGCTATATTTAAGCAGACTAGATGTAAACAACTGATATGCTGAAGTGATTTTGAGGCCCTTATCATAACACTGTCTACCTTTGTGACCTTTAAGTCTTGAATGGTTCCGTCACACATCCAACTTGCAACATTTTTATACTGCTGCAGTGCACACAGATCCTGTGGATAATTATTATAATTGCCTCACATTTGCAAATGCTCTTTAGGGACTTGAACCCAGGTTTCTCGCTTCTGCTCTATTACAGGGGAAGTAGAAGAAGCAACTCTGCCAGTTCGTGATAGCATTGGCAAGGAGTAGTTAACCTGAACCCTCAATTATGTGTAGAAAATCTGCACATCCTGCCCAATGAAGATTTCTTTTTCCCATGGAGCAGGTTCTAAATTTTTAAATAGTTTGATTGGAATTCTAAAAACAGCAAGAGAGAAGATTAATCGTGTTAATAATTAGAAAGCTGAATGCTAACATTTTTCCCCCATAGGAGCTGCCTCAATGTTATTACTCTTACAGCTAACAGCAGTTATAGTCTGTGTGTAAAGAACCTGATATACATGTAAATTGACCAACAGTTTGTTAAAAATAATTGAAAAATTAATTCTAAGTTTAAAGTGAAGAGTTTAATTGTGTCTGCCTCTTGATTTGCACTACAAAAAGGAAGGATGCAGAAGCAAGATAAATCAATTGGTCCCATGACTAACATGGTCAACCTATCTCTTTGCTGTCCTTGTGTTATAAGGAAATATTGTTTCTAAGCCACATCCTCTTGCAAGCCAATATAGGAAATGATGTGCACCACCTCTGGCAACTGAGGATGCATGAGATGCTGTTCAAACACTCCTTTTGTACGCTCAATGTTCTGGATAAGTCTATCTATCACTGCTTAGCGCATGCAGAGTAACCCAGAGCATGAGGCAAAAACCCCTTTTGATGTCTTCCTCCAGTAAGGTGGTTCCCAAATAAGCTTCATTTGTTAGGATCAGTTTTCCTCTTTGACATTGTCTACCTGGACTTCAGCAAAGCCTTTGACACTGTCTCCTACAGCATTCTCCTAGAGAAGCTGGCGGCTCATGGCCTAGACAGGTACACCCTTCGCTGGGTAAAAAACTGGCTGGACGGCCGAGCCCAGAGAGTTGTGGTCAACGGAGTTAAATCCAGTTGGCGGCCAGTCATGAGCGGTGTTCCCCAGGGCTCAGTACTGGAGCCGGTCCTGTTCAATATCTTTATCAACGATCTGGATGAGGGGATCGAGTGCTCCCTCAGTAAGTTTGCAGATGACACCAAGTTGGGCAGGAGTGTTGATCTGCTCGAGGGTAGGAAGGCTCTGCAGAGGGACCTGGACAGGCTGGATCGATGGGCTGAGGCCAACTGTATGAGGTTCAACAAGGCCAAGTGCCGGGTCCTGCACTTCAGCCACAACATCCCCATGCAACGCTACAGGCTTGGGGAAGAGTGGCTGGAAAGCTGCCCAGAGGAAAAGGACCTGGGGGTGCTGATTGACAGCCGGCTGAACATGAGCCGGCAGTGTGCTCAGGTGGCCAAGAAGGCCAACAGCACCTTGGCATTAGAAATAGTGTGGCCAGCAGGAGCAGGGAGGTGATCGTGCCCCTGTACTCGGCACTGGTGAGGCCGCACCTTGAATCCTGTGTTCAGTTTTGGGCCCCTCACTACAAGAAGGACATTGAGGTGCTGGAGCGTGTCCAGAGGAGGGCAACGAAGCTGGTGAAGGGCCTGGAGCACAAGTCTTCTGAGGAGCGGCTGAGGGAACTGGGGTTGTTTAGTCTGGAGAAGAGGAGGCTGAGGGTAGACCTCATCGCGCTCTACAACTACCTGAAAGGAGGTTGTAGCGAGGTGGGTGTTGGTCTCTTCTGCCAAGTAACTAGCAATAGGACGAGAGGAAATGGCCTCAAGTTGCGCCAAGGGAGGTTTAGATTGGACATTAGGAGAAATTTCTTTACTGAAAGAGTGATCAGGCCTTGGAACAGGCTGCCCAGGGAAGTGGTGGAGTCACCATCCCTGGAAGTATTTAAAAGACGTGTAGATGAGGCGCTTAGGGACATGGTGTAGTGGGCATGGTGTGTTGGGTTGATGGTTGGACTTGATGATCTTAGAGGTCTTTTCCAACCTTAATGATTCTATGATTCTATGGTCTTTGTCATAGATCTTTCAGAGGCCTCCTACGTAGCAATTGCCACCTAAAGATCTGTTTAAAAGTATAATTTTTAGATCTACAGTAAAGGGCATCCTGTAACTTGTTACAACCTTAGCAGGGTAGCAAGAGAGCAGAGCACGGGATGACTGCAAGAGTAGTTGTCAGCTGGTGACTTCATGACCATCATATTCAGAGCAGAAATTTGAACCAGGGTCTTCCTCTTCACTTGTGAGCATGCTGATCACTATTAAGAATTTATGCCTCTTTTTCTTTCTCTCCACTTTAAGTAGTTAATTAATTATACAAGGAAAGAACACTGCCAACATAAATGGCTGGCAGCAATAACATACCAGTGCACCTTTGCTGCCACCATATGCAATGAATGAGACAGGAGTGGGGATCATTACTAGAGTGAAGATATAAAAAAATACTGTACCGTAATGCAGAAGGGAGATTATAATGATTGCATGGTAACAATAACCTGGTCATTTCTTTTCATTTCTGTGCTTTACTTAACAACTTCAATAATGGTATTTAAATATACATCAGTAAGCATGTGTGTTTATATGTATATATTTATTTTTTACATTCCTGCATTTATAAAAAAGTTTATTCAAAGCTAGCTCCAGAAAAAAAATTATTTTCTTTACCACAAAAGACTTTTAAAATAAAAAAAAATCTACCAGATTTCTCCCTCATTTAAAAGCCATCGTGGTTCACTATTCAAGTCCAATAGTACATTTTCTGTAAATACACGTATTTCTCCCCTGAAAGTACAACTATATGAAGCAAAGGATTCTGAACTGAGATTAAATAGTTTTATTCCCCAATTTTTGAACATTTTATACTGAAATAACTGTAAATTTAAGAATGAAAAGTCATAAAAATAGATTTTTTAAAATCTTCTTTGACAAATTGTTAACTTTTGTCCTATATTATGAGTGAAGAAATTAATCACAACAGATCCTTTAATTTTTTTTTCTCAGAAACTGGACTATTCAAAAAAAAAGAAAAGATTGTTCTTTTCAAAACTTCCCACTACTTACTAAACATTAAAACAATTAAAAATTGTGTAATATCCTAACCATCATCAATATAATCTCTTTGCACCATCAATGGAGTTTGAATTTTGAAACATTAATATTGCAGCAAAATATTTGTGGTAAGCAGTAAGGTATAGTAAAAGGAAAACCCAAAGAAACCTGAGACACTACTCTTCTGTCTTGAGGCTTTAGTCTTTTTTGCAGCTAATGAAAGGAATTTTTTTGAGGGAAATTTCTGTCTAAGACAATATACAGATAAAATTTACTGATAAATCTGAAGGAGGGAGTTTAAATGCTATTAAACCCCTGCTTACCTGTATCTCTTTTTCTGACCTATGTATCTCTTCCAGAATGGAGAGACAGAATGAGTCATACATTAAGTTTCAGAGAAACTTGCATAATGTGGTCCAGAAGTTTCCTATTTTCCCCAGCTTTCCCCATAGGTCAGATGTGACTTCTGTAGTTACACCTGAACATGAGCTCAGTCTTAGATTTTTCTTGCATACAAGGGTTCTTTAGGCAAACTTGTTTTTTGAGTAAAACCAGCACAATGACTGAATTGATGGTGTTAATTATTTTTTTAATTTCAACATAAAAGGATAGGAGCAAAAAGCCTGTTACATGTTATAAATATAACTTAGCTACAAGATCCTTCAACAGTCCAAGAAGTGCTGTTGTGATGGGCAGAACTGAGAAGAATTACGTGGCCAATGAATCATGGTGGTTATGACAGGACAGCCAGCCTTACATCAGCATGTATTTCTGAAACTTATATAGAAGTTTTGAATACCTAGCAGTTGTCATACTGTATTTTTAAAATGTAACAGAAATTATAATTATGAATTATCATCATCAAATATAATTGTATATGATCATCTTTATCAAAGCACTGCAAGTTAATGTCTCATATTAGCAGTTAATCACATACTTTAAATGGGTCCATGATGTATTTTTATGAACTCTTTAATGTGCATTGGTGAAGAATGCAAATTGTGATAAAGGAAGGAACTTAAGCAAAACCATTTTTTATGTTAATTTTGACATAGGAAACTGAAAAGCTGGAAGTGGTCAGGGCGTTTAAATAGATATTGAACATAGGATACAGAGTTTTTTTCTAGATTAGATGCTGCACATTACAAAAAAGAGTGCTTCAAAAACTGTCAGAACAGCAAGGTGGGAAATTCAAAACTTATGTGGAAATAGCTTCAGGGTAACAATTCATGAGACACCTCATGAAAGAACCTGAAGTTATTCCTCACATAGAAATGTGTAACCTCAATAGGCGATTATTATACTTTGTGTCTTTTTACAGTCTTTGTAACCAAGGTTCAAAGATTGAAAGGGGAACAAGACAATTTACTTCAGTACTGTAGAAGTGGTAATTTCACAACTTCATTTTTCGCCTTTAATCTGAAAACCCCAGTTTGTACGTGTGTGCATGTATGCGTGTGTGTATACATACGTGTGTATATATATATATACATATTCTTTTTAATACAAGAACTGGAAAATTTTGAAATAAATTTTTTAGAACAAAATAACAAAAATTGTCAATCCTTTTTAAAATGGATTAGACATTGCAATTAACCCAAGTGGATGTGCTGGAGGAGACAGAGCTGTGCAGGGAGGGGTGGTGTCGAGACAGTTCTGGAGTAACAGCAGCCTCACCTACAGTAGCTGTGATCTGGAGACATCAATGGACCACCTAGTCAGCGGGCTGAGGGAGGAGGAGAGCAGGTCATGTCACAGCGGGGAGGACGACTAGATCGATAGTTTATTTGCAGAGACCCTATAGGGACAAGAATCCCAGCCCCATGTTACCCAGAAGGAAGGACAGCCAGTGGCTGTGCTCAAGTGGAGGGAGGACAGGGACTCCAGCCACAGTGGGAGCTGGAAGATGGGTGACTTCTGGCCCAAAAAAGAGTGTTTCTCCTTAGAAGTGTTTGGTTGGAAAAATGGGGTCTGGAAGCAGGAGAGGAGGAATGAGCACTGCTGCGGAGGCATCCGGACTGATCATGCTTGACCCAGGCGATGGATCCAGTGACTCAGAGAGGAAGGGTAATGATGGTCCTTCTGTAAAGGATGGTGAAAGCCATCTGCCAAACAGATTTGCTGTGCTGGGAGACTTGCTGCTCATCTGGGGCCCAAATCTGGAATACTGTGGAGACTTTGACAAGGTCCATGCAGGATTCAGGCTACTAGTGATTGCTGCTTGTCCATGTGGGTATCTGCCGATGGAGACCTTGAGTAGATCAAGGGTCACTACGTGGTCCTTAGAGTTAGAATGAAGGGCAAAGAGAAACTGTTGGTGTTCTCCTCAACCCTGCTGGTCAAGGGGAAGCAGTCAGAAAGGAGCTGTGGATCCTGTGGATCAACACCTGGCTGTATGGTTGGTATTGCTGGCAGGGATCTGTCTTTTATGGCCATGGGAATTTCCTAATGACTGGAATAGAGCAAATGTTACAGCTATTTTCAAAAGAGGCAAGATGAAGGATCCAGGGAGCAGCAGGCCAGTCAGCCTCATATCACTCCCGGGAGGACTATGGAAAGAGTCCTCCTGAAAGCCATTTCCAGATACATGAAGGATAAGAAAGTGACTGGGAGAAACTAGCACAGATTTACAAGGACAAATCATGCCTGACCAACCTGATTGCCTTCTATGATGAAATGACTGGCTCAGTGACTGAAAGGGGATGTCTTTCACTTTGACTTTAGCAAGGCTTTTGACAGGATGTCTCATGGCATCTTTGTAGCCAAGTTAAGAGATATGGACTGAATGGGTGGACGGTAAGGTGATTGGAAGACTGGCTGTACTGCAGTGTTCAAAGAGTGTTGGTCAATGGTTCAAAGTATGACTGGCAGACAGGTATGAGAGGCATTCCTCAGGAGTTGATACTGAGGCAGTTAGTGCTTAATATCTTCATCAACAGACCGGATGATGGAATGGGATGCTTCTTTTTCAGATTCTCAGAACTGCCACTTAGAGGGACCTTGACAAGCTGGAGGAGCCAGCTGCAGAAATCTTATGAAGTTCAAAGAAAACAAATGCAAAGCCCATGGGCACTCACTGATTAGGGAGCAGCTCTGCAGGAAGTCCTGAGGGACTGTGATTGAACACAAAACAGAAGTTTGGCATCACAGAAACAAAGACTAAATATGCACTGGGATGCACTAATAAGCTATAGAGTAGCCAGCAGGGCGAGAAAATAGATTATCAGCCTCTACTCAGCATTCATGAGGCTTCATCTGGAGTATTGTGCCCAGTTTTGGTACCTTCCCCCAGTATTAGAGCTACATTGAAAAATGGAGAAAGTCCAGCAGAGGTCCAATGAAGTGGGCAGATGCTTGAAGCACAGGACATACGAGGAAAGGCTGAAGGACCCAGGTTTGTTTAGCCTGGAGAAGAAAGACCTAAAGGGAATCTAACTCCTTTGTTTAATAACTTCATGGTGGTTATAGAGAAAGCTGCCAGACTCTTCTCTGAGATGCACAATGAAAGAATAAGAGGCAACATTCATAATTCGTAGCAACGGAATTTCTGACTAGATATAGGAAAAAAATGTAATGAGAGTGATTAAGCACAAGAACAGGTTGCCCAGAGAGACTGTGGGATCTGCAGCTTTGGAAATATTCAAAAGTTGACTGGAAAAAGCACTGAGCAACTTGATTTGACTTTGAGGCTACACCTGCTTTTAGCAGAAGATTGAACTAAATGACCTCCAAAGGACCCTTCCAGCAAAAATTATTCTATTATTCTATATGTATTCTATTCCACTCCTGGAATTGGAGGATATTTTATATGTTTCTCCAAACTAAGAATGAAACTCATGGCCACAAATAATTGGTACTCCAATTAGGATGAAAGAGCTTTCTGCATCTGAGTCTCTCTCAGACTTGTTAACTAGCAGATAGTGCTTTGTGTTTGAGAGAATCCTCTTATGCATGAAAGCTTCCAATAATGCAAATGTTTATGATCCTGATACAGAGAAACCATATGTAAGCAGATGATTCATGAGATTCAGGCTTCTGTTTCCTGTTTCAATCACGTCTGATTTATGAAAAGTAAATAGTGGATCCGAACCCATCCTAGTTGTCAGTGGTCCTTGTGAGGCGGTAAATATCATGAATTTCAAACTGTTTAAAAATCTTTCAAAACTGCTCAGCATGCAACTGCTTTTATAGTTACATGAGCCTTTAAAATGCACGTTTCCTGAAAGGCAAGCAAGCGGGAATAATTACTATTCATTTTTTTCCCCTCAGCTTAGAGAGTTAAATTGTACTCAACAGTTATTTCTCCCTAGTGCATGATACAGCAGAAATCCTTCCAGAGCAAATGCACTGCAATCACAGAGTTGGCTTCAACAGCAGAAGCACTAAAAGAAGTAATACAGATTAATGAATGGATGATGTAGATACACTTTGTCAGCACTGTTTGCTACAAGGATCTCCTTAAGCTCTGGAAATAAAGACTTCCTCTGGAAGGTTTGTTTGCTCAGCCTGTGGTAGATACTGAGGTTCTGTCCTTTTAAGGACCCTTTTTTTCCCCACTCCACTGATTTCAGAAAGCTTGTGTTTTCTTTTTGAACATGAAAAAGCTGGACATTGCAAATAATAAAACCCAAGTGTCAAAAGACTTCATCACTGTCAGCAAGAAGCTTGTGATGTTTTCTCAAGGATCAACCCACACATTCATCTGTCTTTAATAAAAGCAGATCTGCCTGGCTGTATCAGCTGATTTGCTGTGCTTGTCTTGGAGTAAGTATCATTTGTTGTTGGTTTTTTTTCAGTGGGAGGGATTTCAAGATTTATGGGTGTGCTGGGAAAACATGGGAGGAATCTGCCTGGAGGGCTGATAGATCTCCATGGAGTGAAAAATGTACTCAATGAAGTGCATTTATACATACTGTCCTTGGCTTGCAGTGTTGCTTTCCAAGGGTAAGCCTCACCCAGCCTCTTGAGAAACAACTTATTTAGTAGTTTTCTTCTCCATGAGATTTGTTAATTTATGAGAACAGAAATGTTGAGACTTGTTGCAGAAACTCGAGTCATCCTATTAATGAAAGTTGCTCTGAAATGAGAGGATTGTGGGAAACGAGATCTTGAAGTTGAGAAATACATATATTCATATAGTGTGAAATACTTGAACTTTCCAGAATTTAAGTAAGGTGTTATAAGAAGGTCCTATAGCATTTTATAGCAAATTCTTGAGAAATTTAAAAAGAAAATGACACTTTGCAAAAGTTCAGACTAAATAGGTACAAAGAACAAATGCTTTATAGAAGATGCCACCAATAATTTAATACAGTAAAAAAAGAAAAACCTGACTGGATCACAAAGAATAGTTCAGCATAATATAAACAAGTAGCCAGTTAACCACAAACACTATATACCGGGCTAATCTCATTCCTGGAACTGAACTATGAAGTGAGTGTATGTTCTTCTAAGAGAGAGCTTGAAATTACTCGGTTTTGGTCCCACCATGCCCTCATCTTGCCCTCTGGCCTCACTAATCTAGTAATTAGTACAGTCATTTAAGACCTATAAGACATGTATTCAAATCTCTTCTGTCATGCATAGTTGCAGACATTTAACTCCTGAACTCCCAACCTTCTGCACTAGCTTATAAAGTAGTGTAGCTCCATTTTTCCTCTTAAGTATCCTGTGTTTACATAAAATATTAAGACTTTCACTAAAGGAAGAAAGAATGATAGCTACTAACATCATGAATATGACTAAAGATCTCATATTTTCCCCACATAACTATTCTGTACCTGGCCTCCACTGCTTAAGTGTTCCAGTTACGAGAGATGTGTATATAAAAAGAAATTATCACATCCTCATCACTCTTGATGAAGGCACCTTTCTACTCCTAGAGTTTTGGGAGAGGCTGCAGATCAGATAACAATAGCTAAAATCACTCCTAAGTACTAGGATTGAAGCAATCCACTGTCATCAATAGCTGCATTAAACTATAGATTTATTAGGACTGAACCATCAGTTTCAAATGAAATTTATTAGGGGCTATCTAGCCAAACTAGGAATTCTGATGTTTGCAGGACTGCAGATCACAGCTGATACCTCTGCAGTTAGTAGCAGAAACGGCAGCGAGTGGTTTAGGAAGTTTGGGTTTCTAGAAGATTTAGGACAAAACAGTCCCAAGGAACTGGGGATCAGGCCTAGGCACACAGCTGAAACAGGATTTAATCTAGTCCTGGCTATGTTACAATACCATTTAAAATGCTTAATTGCACGTAAGACGGATTCTGTGTACGCAGAGCATATGCTAATGGGCATATTTAGTTCTATATGTGTTAGCAAAGAAAACAAATTGGTTTACAATATTAATTACAGCCCCTTTCCCACCTAAATTAACCTTCTTTAATCTTAATTTCTTCTGTTATTCTTTCCTTTCTAAATATATAGGTGAATGCCTACCTGCTATTGTCCTCTTACTTAGTCTCCAGCTGTAAAGCTCACATCTAACACTTCATTTTGTAGCTTTAATTTATCACCTTGCTAGTTCAGCTGTAATTAAACAGCACATAGGATAAACTCACAAGATATAAACTCCCTCAGTGTGTATTAGTAAGGGAACTGCACCTGTTTTGATATAACCCAGCTTTTTAAAATAGATGAGTTATTGACCTTATTGACTCAAGCAACATTTCCACTAAAACTACTGCTAAATAAAGAAATTGAGAAAAACATGTAAAATAAAAGCTAGATCTTTATGAAAAAAGGGTTTAGCTAAGTGTTTGCTATCTGAAACTGATATTCAGTGTTGATGGAAAAGAAAGTCTTTAAATCTAAGTCATGTAGGGTATCTCCAGAAGTCAGTGGCAGAGTGACCCACCAATATCACATTCATAAAAGATCAGGGAGTCTACTTGAGAGTTCAGTAAGCCACACAGGTTGTGAACTGAAGTGCGCTTACACCAGCTACATTAGTGAACCCAGGTTCAGGCAAATTAAGGACAAATTCAGTTGTGCACATTTGTGTGGAACAAAACTTTGTATTTTGATCAGTGACAGTACCATGCGAAAATGCAACTCAGATGTGTCTGAGAAACTGAATATAGCCAAATCTGTATGACAGCCATCAACAGCTGTAGGTCCTTCATGTCTGTATAAAATGTAGCAGCATATAACGCATAAAATGTCTATGCCTACACATCCAGCAGAGAATGGTTACAAAACCTCTTGAGAAATCAACAGGATGGGTTTTTGCACACATCACCAAACTGGACTGGCATCTGTCAAGGAAAATACTGACCTCCAAGAAGCATCCCACAGGCTTCATAATATAGCGGGAAACAGCTGGATGTTTCACACAGAATTTGAGGACTGCTAGTTTGTAAGTATTTGCAATGCTTCAATTGCCTGCTATTGTAGGCTAATTCTCTCATAGCATTCTTTTATTTTGATGATTCTTGTCCAGGCAATGTTCACCTAATTTTGAAGTGCGCACTGTCACCTATCTCTGATTGCCTGTGGGTGGTGGCAAAAGGTCCACCATTCATGGTAGCATGTTTCTGGTTTGGATTACACTAATGGTAGCTGAGAAATCCACTGTGCTTTGCCATATGTATTAAGCAAACAGGTGGCTGAATTTTTATTCCTTCCATATCAAAAGGGACAGAAATGTGCTGACAAGCTAAGAGGTGGCTCAAACAAAACATAGATACCAGAGGCACAATGACAGACTAAACATCAGGCCTCTGATCGCCATTCAGGGGAAAGCAGAGGGTAGCAGCCTCCAGGATGACAGGCCAGAGAACAACCTCAGCTGGTTTAGCATTAGCATTTTCTGAAGCCAATGGCCAATATGATGCCAGCCAGAAATCCAGACTTCCATACTTCATTCTAGGCAGTGGGAAGATGGTCAGTCACTTAAGCACAGACACAGGGGAAGGAGAAAGGGAAAAATAAATAAGTGCCAGCTACCAGCTCTCAAGTTCAACAAGAGGAAGCACTGTTTTATGGGTCTACCCAAGTCAACTGTCATCTAGTACTATGCTTTCAAACAGTGCCTTGTTGCACATTCTGGTTAGTTTACTCTCATCTGTTTAGAAAAAAATCACTAAGTCTAGTTCCTACTGAAGTATAATTTCCTTGGAGGCCTGACACAAGGTAACATTAGTCCCAAGACCTGTCAGACTAGAAAGTCAAAGAACATTCCAGTGGTGCTTTTAGTAGTCTCCATTATGACCCTGTTGTCCCTAATACAATATTTCATTCCATCAAGTGCTGTGAAGATGCATAAAAAAAAATTAACCTCTGCCAAAAATATGAGTTTAAATAGATAAGGCAGGCAAAGAGAGAAATACTCTTCTAATACATTCAGATGTTCCAGATCATCTAGTTTGAACTCTTCTATAACACCAGCCGATGCATATCCCCCCTACACGTCCCGTAAAGGGACGTGAACCTTGAGGGCTTTATGAAAACACACTGCATGGGAAGGCAACCTGTTTCAATATGAAGCAATTGAGTTCCACTACTTCTCTTTCACTACTTCTGCTCTCTTACGACACTATTTAAAGGACTTAAAAGAAAGGGGGGTGAAGGGGGAGGAGGGACCATATCTGTCAAGAGTTAAAAAGCAGTTTAAACTGATGATTAATTTCCTAATGTGCAGGGGCATTCATTTCTCTCACTGTAAGGGGAAATATTGAGTCCAAGACAAATTTTGCAAGTCCCTTTATGAATAAATCTTCAGAGTATAAGAAATCTGACCATTTCACAAAACAAAGCACAACACCCCATCACAGATGTGTAAAATTCAAAGATCATCCAATTCAAGAGGAAAATGTTTGCCAGTTTTCACAGGCTTTGGATCAGTCACTGATCTTTGAAGTAATCACTGAACATGCAGGGATGAAGGAGGTAGCAGATTTTTCAGAGACCCACAGAAAATGGAAAGATTGAGATCAGTCTTTTCATGCCCACATCTTCTCCTCTCAAGAACCCTTGTACATGAGTATACCAGTGCAAACACTGTAAAAACAGGTTTATTAACAGACTACTATCCTTCCACATGTAGTAGATACTGTATACATGAAACCCCCTCTACTTTGTAATTTCAAGAGGTACAGACAGAAATAATTTACTTTGGATAATTTTTATCTGAAAGGAAATCTCCTTACAGAACATTTCACACATTTCACATTTGCACATGATTTCTTTTTTCTTTTCTGTTTTTTCTTTAGTGAACATGTTCCTCATCTTGTTGGTGAATGTTTAGGGAAGAAGTAAGATCCAACCAGTCTGACATTTAAAACCAAATGTCTCAAGGTAAGCATAAGAACAGCTGTCAGTAAGAATTAGCAGGAGCCAGCACTTGAGTCGAGGTTGGTATTTGACAGTATTCATGAATACTACATTTCACACTGAAGATGTTACCTTTCAAACTTTAGGTTTCCCTTTTCTTTTTAAGCAATGTCTGGCCTTACTCACCCTTTTAATGTTATGAAGTGGTACAATATTTTATACATGACAAGCATGAGGGAAGAACCCTATTATCATTCTCCCGTGTATGTGTTGTAACATGAATTAATGTAAGGAGGGAAATATTCATCTATTTCATGAGGACGGCTGAAACATTTGCTGCCAAAATTCCTCGCCTGTCATTTATTACTGACATTGAAAACATTTTTTATGCGCTTGTGAAAGAGCTTTCCAAAAAACTTTGAAGTTTATTAATTGCTTGCAAATTTGCAGCTGATAAAGTTGAATTTTCAATACCTTGCAGGGCTTACATTTCTTGGTGTTTTTGGAAGTAGCTTTCTGTACATTTAAATTGCTTTACATGGCAATTTAGATTTGCCCATAATGTGTTACATGCTCAGTGATGTTTTACTCGTGCTATTATTACAGTGAGCAGTTAGGTCAGTACATACTTATGTCTCCTACAGAGCAACTCAGCTCAGGATGAGGAAAGCCTTTGAAATTCAGCAAGGTTTCCAAATTCCTTTTATAAGAAAAGTAAATATTCTGTGGATCTCTAATGCAGCCTACTGTTAAACTACAGGGAAAACTTGTCAGACCACAGTATAATTATCATATTCATGGTGGTATTTCATTCTGCAGTGCACTAAACTATTTCGATAAATTTTCTCTGACTCAAAGGGAAACTGAGGATCTTCTTAATTTTCTCAAGGTTGCTTAGCAGCCTATAGAATTGAGCTCATTCCAGAGCAGTTGCTGGCATAAGCCTAGAATAATGAGAATACCGACTCTACAGCATGTTCAGTGTCTCATTAATTTATTTTGGAATTGTATTAGGCAAATAAATAAATATTTTAGAAAACCTAAATAAAAGCTTTGATTAACCTGTAGTTTCATTAAATCCCTTTATTTTTAACAGAAAAAAAACATGCGAAACATCAGTGCAGGATGGAATAATCATTATGTATTTATGTCAGAGAGTGAATCAAAACAGAATATTGTCCTTGAAGGACAAGGACTTCAGGATAAAAATCATGAATTTTCTGCAATAAAAAGTTTCCAGCTGCAAAGGGAAGACTTATCAAAACTGAAGCTTTCCAAAGAAACATATCAACTTTGACAAAACTAACACATGGAAATGTTTCTTCGGTTCAGGATAGTACTTCTTCTGGTCAAAGCCAGCGACAGAGACACACTGTGATCTAGTATAAACAAGATTATTCCCTAGCCCTGAAGAACAAGTGCATGGCTTATTACCATCTAGTCAAATCTCTACCCTGAAAATAACGAAGTGCTTCCAATCTGTTGGACACCAAACTTTGCCTCGGCACTATTTGAGAGAGTAACAATTATCACAAAAAAGACCTAGGTGGTGAGTGTGTTATTAAATGAACAGTAAAGTGTCTTGCTGTTATTGAATTAAAAGGGATTAGTTATATTCAGAATATATTCTATATTTTATTCACAAACACAGTGTAAATGTTGTTTCCTGAGTATGTGCCTGGCTGTAGAAATATGTTTTGTAGCTCTTATCAGTGTGGATGAGAGAAAAATAAAATGCAAAACTATGAATCTCTAAGTCTTTCTTTCCCTTTCTTTTCCCATATTTTTTCCCTGCTTCCTAAGGGGACTGTAAACATGGTTTACAACTTTCTTGACTTTTTGATATGAAAGAGCTAGACAATTACGATAAAACCAAACCTATATGGATTTTGTTGAATGCGATGCAGATTTCTTACTCTTTTCCCAAAGTATCTCAGAGCCTGTACTGCTCTACCAGTCTGTTTTTTTCATACAGACCTCAAGGGAGCAAAGACGCAGAAACATATGTATGCATATCCCCAAGTACTTCCAAATATATCCATCCTTGTTAGTGTATTGCTCTTTACAACAATTTGCTCCTTGCCTTCTTTATTCTGTACATTTTCTGCCAGACAAAAATGTCTATTGAAATTGGGTCTTTCTCACTTCTATAGTTTCTCACCTTTCAGCTTTTTCTTCTCACTGACAGCTGTGTGCAGCTACTCATACATTTTTTTTGCGCCCTCCAAAGTGTTTTTTGAGAATTTCCATCTGATGGAATGGATGGAAAGGATGGGAAAGGATGGGAAAGGTGGGTCTCAGGAAGTGCAAGGGAGTGCTACCTTAGTGACAATACCAAAGTGGAGAGTGCATGTTGGTATTGTTTTAAATAAATTTTAATTTTCATGTATTATTTAACAGAAATTCACATTCTGATCCAGCAGCAGTAAAGCAAGAACCTGTTTTGGTAAAACCCAGTGTTTACCAACTGGCTCAGTTCATCTTAGCCACTGAATGTGTACGCCCGTCTTTCACATGATTAATGTACATCCTCACAGTTCAGTTAAAGCTGAAATACTTAGCTGAAATGAGATCTGGATTACTCTTCTGAATAAGCCTGTTATGGCAGGTCAGTCAACAGCAAATCTGTTTTACACAGGTTTAAAAAAACCCCCACATTTTGTATTTAATTCATTCAGCATTTACAGGTACATTTACTGGGGTGCTGTGCTTAGCTGAGAAATAAGGATAGACTATAACTTCTTTGAACCTTAAAATACCTTCTGGAATTAAGGCCTAAATATCTAATTTTACATTTTCCAAGGACATTCTTCATTTACTAGTTTCTGTGACTGTAATAGCATGATATGAAAAATTAAAATGTTCTTGCTTCCTTCTCCCACCCAGCTCTGGCCAGTACTTTTCTGCTTCCAACTAACAGTGTGCTGCCCCTTCAGCTGTGACGTGACAAAAGTTTTGGGAGGGGAGGATGCTGTAGATAGGGTCACTAAAACCTCTGAATTAAACTTCCAGGAACAATAAGAGGAGTAGATAAGGAATGTAATATGTTGGCCTTGCACAAAAGTTGCTATCCCTTGAAACTATTTTTACTCAAATAAATATGAAGATAAGTACATGTTGCACAGATAATGCTTCAAGGCTTATTAAGGATAGCTAGTACTTTTAAGTATATTTAGGGTGTAAAAGCAACCAGATTTTTTGAATACCAAAATCTATGGAAAATGTGGAAAATGGGGAAAGGGAAAGAGTCTCCAAGAATCCAAAGAGAAGAAAAGATTTGTGAAACCTCTACTTCCCATTCTTTTTCTGACAGCTTGTCTTTTTTAAGGTCATATCCTCCCATAAAGCTGAAACATATACAGAAATATTCTTACCAAAAGCATTTTCTAAATAAACAATGTTATTTTTTTCCCATTGTGAGTGTTTTTCAAGGTGAAACTGATATGCTTATACATTTTCAATAGGAAAATGAAATGAACTGTAAACATGTGCTTTACTGAGTGTAGCATAAGTATAATTTCTACAGTAATTTCTGATAAGAATATACATCAGTGCATATTTGAGATCACTGTAGCTTCAAATATTTAAGTAACCCTCTGGGAAAGGTCATGGTTTTCCAAAATACAAATGCAGAACTCCCTCTCATGCTCACAGCAACAGCAAATACTCCTCAATCCATGTTTTGGTTTCCCCCCCTCCCTCCCATTCCTTTAGCAATTTAGAAGCAACTAAATAGCCCCATGGTTTTTATGGCAGGATTTATCTTATTCCAGTTTGCCACAGTTATATGGCTGGAAATGAGAAAGTCAGCTTGTAACACTGTATCTCCAGCTTGCCGAGCATCAAGTGCCTCTGCAGCGCGTGGCCCCATTCTGAGCACTGCTGGTTGCTATGGAAGCAGCACAGTGCAGCGCTCTGAAAGACTGGGAGATGCTGGGGGGACTATTCATCATTTGATAGAGACGTACCAGTGCTTTCATGTAAACTTATATCACGTACAATTTCATTGGGACTGAGTGGTCATATATCCTTTGCTCCCTGGAAATCACGAGGATTATGACTTTTGCTTCCTATGAGGGTATGCAG
Source organism: Calonectris borealis (assembly GCF_964195595.1). NCBI lineage: Eukaryota > Metazoa > Chordata > Aves > Procellariiformes > Procellariidae > Calonectris > Calonectris borealis. The sequence goes on along the minus strand of NC_134313.1, from coordinate 157,502,602 downwards.
GAAGAAGAGATTTTGTACGTCTGGATCCACTTCCCTCTGAGTTCACTGTTCCAAAAAACCAAAGCCTTGGGTTTTTTGTATGTACTAGAACAATATTTCTCTACATGCTTTGCCATGTTTTCCAGTGGGAGGTAAGAGCAGGAAAAGATGGGTGAGATGAATGCCCCCCTGCTGAACCCTCCTGACAGTCCCCAAAATCATCCCCTGCTCTGCGGGCTGGTAACCCAGGAGTGAGACCTGCCCACGGCCAGCCCTGGGAGGTTGCTTCAGCTCAGATGTTGCAGTCTTTCAGAGCAGAAGAGACCAAGCACATGCTGATGCATCATCACAGTGACAAGGCACTTTTCAAGATGTGACAGAGATCATATCTTGAAGGGGACCAAATTTTCTGCATCCTAATCCTCTAGCAAGTGTCTTAAACTCAGTTCTCCAAAAGGAGATTGGAGACAGCTTAAGCCTGTTAAAGAGTATTCCTTAAAAACCTCCACATATAAAAAGAAGAAATTATTTTCTTAACATCCTAGGTAGGATTTAGTTCACAGGATAAAATAGCCAGAGAGAAGTGTCTATATGTAAGGTATATTCATTGAAGATCTCATGCATATCCTCTTCCCAAAGCTATAAAGATCAAAAATAAAGCAGTGTTTTTGATTCTTGTATCTAGAATTTGTTAGATATAAATTTTCAACAGAAATAATCTCATTCAATTCCACCTATCTAAAAATTAGATATTTAAATTAAGACTCTTTTTTAGAGTTGCTGGAGAGAATTCTTTATCAACCAGAACCATATGCAATATTTCTAGAGTGTGATCCCACTGTCTTTAGACATTTTTTTCTGGATGGGATGGTTGATCTCTGAAGAATCCTGTCTCACATCCTTGATTACATACAGCTGAAGTGAGAAGAGGAGGTGGTTTATTTTTTTATATAAATGAACCTGATCACAAGCCTGGATATTTCCTCCTAATAATTATCAAGGCAGAAAAGTTCAGGTGATTAGCATTATCAGTCTTATGTATAAAAGCTATTCTGTTTAGTTTCTTCTGCAGAACTTACTAGCTTATACCATGGGAGGAAACCCAACACTGAGCTCCTTATGGTTAAGAAATAACATTATGCAGTGATTGTATGTCTATATAATAGTTTGAAGGACCAAGAAACAAGTGACATTTTAGTTTGCAGGCAAGTAAAATCATTTGCATGAAATCAATAATTCATTTCTTTTTGCCTACTGAATGATGCCCCATCATTTAGTGTCAAAATAGTTGCTTCTGTGGAATGGAGGTGATTTACAGCTGACAAATTCCTCTTGGAGCACCCACCACATAATGAAATTTCATGGGGAGTCATTCACATACGAACCTGGCGTAAAGCCAGAACAGTTGGAATCTCTGGTTCTTGTTGAAAACTGGATTGGATTTCTTGGTAGTTTTTCTTTCTGGCTTTCAGAAGGGACTTCCAGCAGAAATGAAATCTGGAATTGCTTCAGCTCTCAGCATCTAGATGCTTCCCAAAATAAAAAGGGCATCTGTTTGTAGAATATCCCTTTACAATTTTCTTTTTATTATTGTAACACTTGCATATAGACTTACTCGTGCACTGAATGTATTTTTTTGTGTTGTGACACAGCATGTGACTTTAAAAAAAAACCACAAAAAACTAGTTGGATGGAAACTGTGAAATCTTGGCAAGTAAAGTACATTTTCTGAATTTTCTCTTTTAGAAGATTATGATTTCATGTAATCTCACACCCTTGAGCAGATGCTATCTGTTTTCCCTTCCAGAGATTTAGGCTGTAACCAACAGGAGACAAAAAAGAGGCAGAGGAAACTGTGAGAGACCTCAAGACTTTCTTAACATGCTTTTATACAAGAAAGCAGGAGAAGGCCCATTTCTGCACTAGTTAAAATAGTAGAAATTATTATGAAAATGCAAAACTGAATTTTAATGAAAATTGCCGAACAGTTTCCACTTAGAAGAAAGGACTACAATATTTACTTTTTGCCTTCTCTATTGTGTGCATTAGTCTTGCTAAGACATATATATCTTTCATCATCGTAGCATGTCTATTATAATTGATGGTAATGACACTGTTATTTCTGTGGTACAAATCGATTGTAGTGGATACATAAGTGAATACATTTGCCTGTGTGCATGCTTGTTTATATCATACTCATAAATCTGTAACTATATATAAAAACATCTTATTTTTTCATAGCTTCTTATATGCCTCTTTCTGTATGTAATAAGTTCAGCGTGAAAGCCTATGTCAAGGCTTTATTAGAAGACCAATGCTGTAAGAATTAGAAAAAAAAGTCTTTAAACACCAGTTGAAGCATTTAATTTTAGAAGGTGTGAAGAAAGGCACAAAGAAAACAAAAGGGTTGATTCAGAGAAATAGCGGCAAAGGGAGACAGCAGTTCTATGAAAAAGCTTTCTCGGTAAGGAACTTGTTTAGGGGAGGTTTAATGCTCAGGTCTTCCTCCTGATAGAGGCATATGCATACACAACCTTCAACCCTTAGAAAAAATATCTGAATTATTAAAAGAGAGCATAATCAAGGACAGCATAAAGTATTGGCCTGAGTATTTCTATTTGATGCTGTTCGTTTCGTGTGAGCAATTAAATATTCAGTTGGCACCCCCCCTAGGTTTCTCTTTCTAATGCAAAATCTTATGCATAAGCCAACAACGCAGTTAACACCTTGTTTTCTCCACTGGAAAGAATATTTCAAGTGTGAAAGCTCCAACAGAAGGAAGAGAGGTAACCCCACCAAAAAGTGACCTGTGATCTGATAATTCAAATATTCACTTGAGAAGAAGGATCACACAGCTCGAATTTCCTAGTTGCAACAGTAAGAGGACATTTACAGCCATGTTCCCCTTCTCCAGTGAGTGTCCTTAGCATTCTAGCGAGTTATTTACTCTCTGGCTTAATTAAAATGTGAATATTTTATACAGAGTGGAACAGCTCCCACAGGAAGGACAAGGAACAATTTTCCTGTTGTGGTAAAGGAGAAGTGAGTCCACATTATTTTAGCCAGAGATATAGGTGAATCTGAGTCTTCAAGTACCAGGATGTTTGCCTGCTAGAAATAAACAGGATGATGAACACTTGCCTGGATATTTTCTCTAAGTGGTGCTGGCTCTAACTGATTTACCAGTGAATTCAAACAGAATTTAAAAATACTTTGTGAATATTTCTCATTAAATATACTTTTATTGAAACATTTCAATCATTTTACCAATAAGTGAATTAACTATGTCATGGAAAATTATTGTAGGAGTGCTTATCATCAGCACAATATATTCTTCATGACTTCAGTTGATTCTTTCAGGAGGAATGCAGCCTTACCTACTAATATTATGACTGACAACTGCTGAACTGAGACCTGTGGTATGGGATTTATACAAACAGTGATCTTTGAAACCCTCACTATTATTTTCCACAATGCTTTAGAATTTTTTTTTGCTTTTGACAACACCACTAAAGTGTATTTTTTTTTCCTAGAGACCTCATCTATTCTCTGATTTATCTCAAAGCTTTTCTAATTGAAACTTACTTAGCTGAAAGAAGTCTTGTGAACTTAACAAACTCAGTGAAACACATTATCTACAGATCAACAGATAATATATTTTTTTCTGTTCAAAGATAACCCATGTTTGAGTAGTCTGTTGGTTCACTTGGCTTATCACTTACAATCTGATGCCAGACTTCCTAGTAAGAATGCATATGTGCATTCATCACTATCATTTTTTCACTTAAAGAAAGCTGACAAGTAATATTTTTTTTTCAGTGATATTAGCATCTCATGGCTCTGAGGGACTATTGGTTTGAAATGTGACCTTTTTAAGCATCAGAAAAAAACAGGAAAAAGAAATGTAACAGCATGTCAACAGCAGTTTTCATCATGCAAATCAGCAGAAGTTATCTGAAATGCTATTTTATCCTGCATATTTTTTCTTAGATTCTCCATAATTTTCGTTACTTAATCTTATTTTGAAAAATATTTAAATATTGCTATCATATTCTTATTCTGATAATTCTAGGTGTGGACTTCCATTGGGTTTTGAGTGCCACAGCTGAGGTTACTGTGTTTTCTGGTTTTCTTCTCAAGGTACTTTTAAAATTACTCTTATTATACAAGTTATGTAAGACCTATTAGTCGGTACTGCTTGGCATGTGTTTTCACTTGTCACATCTTCTGTGTTAATGGCAAAAACTCCAAAATTCTACACTGCAAATGTGAACAATCATCAGTTTTCCTATAGATGTCCATTTCATCTTTAATTTTCTCTATTTTTTAATTTCTCTACCTCAATAAAATATTTTTATTAGATGACAACGGACTATTTTTGTTCTTCACAATTGCCATTATTTTTAATACTTTTAATATTTTTATTAGATGACAAGGGACTATTTTTGTTCTTCATAATTGCCAGTATTTTTAATACTTGATGATATTTTTTCTCTTAAAGACGGATCTCAGTGAAGTGTTTCTAAAAGCATTGTTTAGTTCTAAAGAGATGATTTTATGAAATAATTTAATGTTCTGTGATACAATATCAAAATGTAAAAATCTGGTTAAGTCTTGATTAAAACTTTAGCTTACTGTGTGTTCAAAAGGATGTATAACTTCTGTAATATAAAAAAAAATCTAAAATAAACTAGACTGTTTTGACTACACTGAGGTCTGTTATCATTATCTGTTTCATTTCATGAATACATAATTGAGGGAACTTGGTAGCTTTATATGTGAGCTTCTGTACACGTCTGCAGTATCTTCTGTCTGCAATGAGAACTACAGTATTTCATAAAACAACGCACAGACAGAAATTCTGTCCTGGATTTCAGCTGGTGTACGAAAGAGGACTGTGGGAAAAGATTACAGTAAAATATGTTTCATACTTATTCCCTTTTCAATGTAATGGAGACTGATTATGTGAATTTAGATTGGGAGGTGTCTTTAATATTTCCATCAGACAATTCCATAAACCTGTATGTTTATGTTATGACATAAGATATATTCCAGCCATTGCTTAACAACAGAATTAAGATTGCATGTGCTAATTTAACTTCTAACCTATGTTAAAGCCAGTATCACTTGCCAAAAAAATGGGGTGCTTTTTTTTCTCAAAAAGAACTTTTATGATTCCTTCTAATATTTAATAGTTATTTTAAGAATAAGATGAAATGAATAAAGGTTTCCAGGGGCAGTCAAAATATAATTGAAATTAAGAAATTTTAATAAGAGCATTCAATAAAATAATCATTATATGATTAGCTATAATAATAGCAATAGTAGTAATAACGAAATATGATCCAATAACAGAATATATGAAAAGGGAGTTATAGTCCTTAAAATGAAGAGTTTATTCTCTCTCTTCTTTTACTTTCATACCTCAAATATTCCATTTAAGCAATATAATAGCATGATTAGTCATGTGTTCTTTGGTTAATATTGTAAGAATTTAGATATAAGCAGGGGATGATAACCAATGTAGTAATTTGTATTTTCACATGGGAAAATTGTAGTACCTATTATTAGATTTATTGTGAGATCCAGTGATTAAATTCTTGTCTCATTAAAATAAGTAGACTATTTGCTAGTGACTGCAGTAGAGCCACAGTTTCAACCCACATCCTCAGCTCATAATTCAGTATGTCTCCACTGAGTTCATTGATTCCAAGCCAAATCACACATGCTAAAATTCCCAGGCACTATTTTTGAAATATCTTCCAAATGCAAGACATAATACCTTGCAAATATCACATAGAAGGTTAGTTCCTTATATTTTTCACAGGACTATGACATGACTTTCTAAAGCATGTATTATCCACGCAGATGCATACAGAGGATGTCCTTAATTACTTCTTGGTAAATTAACTACCTTATGCTGTGTTTCACCATTTCTGTTTTAGAAAGGTTAGACTTGACCAGTTCTTGGAAGTCCACCCAGGAAAACACAGGAGATATATAAAAACAGTGTTTGCAGCAGGCTAGTGGCCCTTGTCCCTATTAACCTGAATTGAACAGTGGTTCCTTCCTTGGATGTTTGGGTACACTTAGTTGTAGGAGCTGTTCTTCATATGAAAATTAATACTGAAACTCTGGTTGGGTACGATACTACAGATGTCTATTATAGAGTATAATTCTAGCTGGTTTGGCTGAATTCCAGTATGAATAACTTCATTCTGCCCACATAAGAAATTCTGCTATAACTTCATGAATGGTGTTTTGTGTCCTGCATTAGAAATGTTCTGGGCAAGAGCTGTGCTTTGGTGCATTGTTTTATGAAATACTGTAGTTCTCATTGCAGACGGAAGATATTGCAGACATGTACAGAAGCTCACATATAAAGCTACCAAGTTCCCTCATTTTAAAATTTTTCTGCTTTTGTTTTTGTTTAAGTCTCTCCTCACCGCTCCCAGTTTTTAACTTCCTGATGAACTCTTGCTGGCAACCACTGCATTTTACTTCCAGCTGGCAGATGAAACAAACACCTTCTTTGAGAGCTGATGTTAATGCTCAAGTAGACCAGAAGATGCGTAATGTTATGTAGCAACCCAGCCAGTTTCTCTTCACTCTTCTCTCTGCCCTCCCAGATGCTTACTAAAACTGCATTCCTAAGAAAGGTTGGACAGGTAATCCAAACTTGAACCTCTCACATGGCAGCAGTCTACAATGTTTTGTGCCAAATCATCTGTTATGTTCTCAGTGAGCATGTAGTTTTCCAGGATGTTGATCTATCTGAGCCTGAATTTAGAAAACACTGTTGTTTTCTCCTTCTCCCAATCACTTTCCATCCTAGTGGACAAAAGTTTATTTTATAAGACATTTGTTTTGTACAAAGAAAAAGCCGGCAAGTCATACTAATAAAAATCCTTGACTAGCTCTGCTAGTTTTGGCTGGGATAGAGTTAATTTTCTTCATAGTAGCTAGTGTGGGGCTACGTTTTGGATTTGTGCTGAAAACAGTGTTGATAACACAGAAATGTTTTAGTTGCTGCTGAGCAGTGCTTACACAGAGTCAAGGCCTTTTCTGCTTCTCACCGCATCCCACCAGCGAGCAGGCTGGGGGTGCGCAAGAAGTTGGGAGGGGACACGGCTGGGACAGCTGACCCCAACTGACCAAAGGGATATTCCACACCATATGATGTCATGCTCAGCATATAAAGCTGGGGGAAGAAGAAGGAAGGGGGGGACATTCGGAGTGATGACATTTGTATTCCCAAGTAATTATACATGATGCCTTACTTTCCTGGAGATGGCTGAACATCTGCCTGCTGATAGAAAGTAGTGAATGAATTCCTTTTTGGTGCCCAATGTGGGGCTCAAAGGGTTGAGATAATGACAGATCTGACCAGAGCATGTTAAAACAAATTTGTTATAAGCATTCCTTACTAGGTTAATAGTCGCTGGTCGCAATGTTGATTTATTTGCTCTCAGAGATCTTGTGCTTGTTCTCAGAGTTGTGTTATGTAACACCTTACTTGCCGTACATGTTTCCTGTTGTCCTGTTTATCACCTTTGGGGGCTGGGTCAAGGTTATTATTTTGCTATACTGGCTTATGATATGATAAAATTACTGGTTGTCGTGGTTTAACCCGGCAGGCAGCCAAACACCACACAGCTGAACTAACTATCTCTAACTAACTCTATCCCAGCCGAAACCAGGACACTGGTCATGAAACTAATCTGGTATTTGTACACAGCATTGCTGTCATCTCCATATCTCGGGAACCATCTCTCAGAAACTATTAATAATTACACTCTTTTCGTTTTCTCCCAGAGAGCAAATTTATGAGGGAGACAAGGGGGGACACTTTCACCTGTTCCTTCACATTCCCGTTCTCCAGGCTAGTTACATTAGCTCTTGAGAATTTTGAGAATCCTTGGGATGTTCAAACCAGCATGTTCCTATTGCTATGTCTCCTGAATGTGTTTCAGGTCTTGTTTAAGTTTAAACAAATATTTAAGAATACCACCCAGAGATCTGCCACAAGGCTGGATAGTTACGAGTGGCAGGGTGTGTGGGATAGTATAGTCAAGTACCTAAGACAGGGGGCACCTCCAGTGCTTTGGAACTTCACCCCTGAACAAGTGCAGAATCCTGAAAAACTACTAAAATATTTGGAAAAAGTGTGTTGTCACCCTGGCAATTCCAGAGAGACAAAAATCACTGCAACGTGATGGGGCCTGGTCCATGCCTACGGAGCCCTGTTCGACACTATTCAGTACCCTCAAGGGGAAGAGACGGTCTCTGGATCTGACGACAAAGTAACAGGCACTGCGGCTACTCCAACCCCCGCGACACGCACTGCAGCTACTCCAACCCCGGTGACAGGCACTGCAGCTGAACCAGAGAACTAACCTGTGCCAGTATCTGTTGTCCACATACACAAGAAGAAATCTTGGAAGCAAAAGTTAGCTCGTTTATTAAAGGAAGAAACTCCTACTAAGAAGGGGAAGGAAGAAGAAGTGGAGGAGGCAGGTTACTCCGAAGCAGGGCCATCACAAGAAGAGGAGGAGGAAAAGGAAGAACTCATAAATGAGGCGGTAACCATTCAATCCCTGTCCCTGAGTGAGCTGCGAGATCTGCTGAAAGATTTCAGCCGTCATCCAGGCGAGCACATTGTCACCTGGCTGCTCCAATGCTGGGTTAATGAGGCCAGTAGCCTGGAATTAGAGGGTAGGGAAGCCAAGCAGCTGGGATCCCTTTCTAGGGAAGGGGGAATTGACAGAGCAATTAGAAAAGGGGCACAAGCCCTCAGCCTCTGGAGGTGACTCCTGTCAGGCGTGGAGGAAAGGTATCCCTTCAAGGAAGATGTTATATGTCACCCAGGCAAGTGGACCACCATGGAGAGAGGTATCCAGTACCTGAGGGAATTAGCCATGTTGGAGCTGATTTATGATGACCTGAACAACAAGCAGTTATCCAAAGATCCAGATAAAGTCAAGTGCATACGACCCATGGGGCAGAAGTTGGTTTGGAGCGCATCATCGTCACATGCCAACTCATTGGCAGTAATGACCTGGAAAGACGGGGAAGGTCAAACGGTGGATGAATTTGCTGGCCAACTCCGACAATATGAAGAAAGTCTCTCTTCCTCCCTACAGGCCTGCATCTCGGCTGTGGAGAAACTGTCCCGGGAGTTCCAGCAATTCAAAGAAGATATGCCCTACTCCCCACCTGTACAGACCAGTATCTCAGCCATTAGCAGTAAGCGTCTGCTCTGCTCAAGAAAGAAGATATAGTGGGTACACACCACGGGGCCACGAAGAGGACATGAGGAAGTGGGATGGAAAATCTACCTCGATCCTAGAGGCACGGGTATTTGAGTTACAAGGAAAAACAATCACAAAAGGGGGTTCTTCCAGGAAAATTGCTGCTCCAGTTTCCAGTGGGCAGTTCCCCAGACGGAGTAGAAGGGCTGATCTTACCCCTGATCTTAATAAAGAGACTTCTGACTCCTATTTACAAGAAGTGAGTAACGAATACTGTGACCAGGACTAGAGGGGCCCTGCCTCCAACCGGGTGGAGGAAAGGGACAACCGGGTTTACTGGACTGTATGGATTCAATGGCCTGGCACATCAGACCCACAGAAGTATGAAGCTCTAGTGGACACCAGTGCACAATGTACCCTAATGCCACCAAGTTATAAAGGGGCAGAACCCATCTGTATTTCTGGAGTGACAGGGGGATCCCAAGAGTTAACTGTATTGGAGGCCGAAGTGAGCCTAACCGGGAACGAGTGGCAGAAGCACCCCATTGTGACTGGCCCAGAGGCTCCGTGCATCCTTGGCATAGACTACCTCAGGAGAGGGTATTTCAAGGACCCAAAAGGGTACCAGTGGGCTTTTGGTATAGCTGCCCTGGAGACAGAGGAAATTAAACTGCTGTCTACCTCACCCGGTCTCTCGGAGGACCCCTCTGTTGTGGGGTTGCTGAGAGTCAAAGCTGATTCATCGACTGGAGAGCCAAGGAGTGATCAGCAAGACTCGTTCACCCTTTAACAGTCCCATATGGCCAGTGCGAAAGTCTAATGGAGAGTGGAGACTAACAATAGACTATCGTGGCCTGAACGAAGTCACGCCGCCACTGAGTGCTGCCATGCCGGACATGCTAGAACTCCAATACGAAATGGAGTCAAAGGCAGCCAAGTGGTACACCACAAGTGATATCGCTAATGCATTCTTCTCAATCCCTTTGGCAGCAGAGTGCAGGCCACAGTTTGCTTTCACTTGGAGGGGCGTCCAGTACACCTGGAACCGACTGCCCCAGGGGTGGAAACACAGCCCTACCATTTGCCATGGACTGATCCACACCGCACTGGAACAGAGTGAGGCTCCAGAACACCTGCAATACATTGATGACATCATTGTGTGGGACAACACAGCAGAAGAGTTTTTTGAGAAAGGGAAGAAAATAGTCCAAATCCTTCTGAAGGCCGGTTTTGCTATAAAACAAAGTAAGGTCAAGGGACCTGCACAGGAGATCCAGTTTCTAGGAATAAAATGGCAAGATGGACGTCATCGGATCCCAATGGATGTGATCAGCAACATAACAACTGTGTCTCCACCAACTAGCAAAAAGGAAACACAAGCTTTCTTAAACGTTGTGGGTTTTT